>NC_056744.1:1442793814-1442876314 GCF_019279795.1 Protopterus annectens | reverse complement strand
GGCCAACACGGAAGGACTGTGGCTGACTAAGTTCGCAGATGACTGCAAACTGGGCACCATAATCGACTCTCCAGCCGACAAAAGCATCGTCCAAAAGGGCCTCATAGAAACAGAGAACTGGTGCCAGAGCCATGGCCTCAAGCTAAATGCCAAAAAGTGTATAGTCATCCCCTTTGGCAAAAACAAAGTGGCCACAAATTACCACATAGGTGGTAATCCATTAAGTACAGAAGAAGTAATTAGGGACCTGGGGACCCAAGTTGATAGCAATCTCTCATTTGACAACCACGTGGCCAAAGTGGTTAGAAAAACATTTTATATAGCCCACCTAATCATGAAGGGATTCACATCTAGATCAGGGGAGGTCATCGTGACTCTTTACTCATCCCTCATCAGGCCCATAATTGACTAACATGCCCCTTTTGGGATGTACCTTACCAGACACCTGCAGCAACTGGAAAGACCCCAAAAGTACCTCACCAAGAGGATCATAGGGCTCAAACAGATGCCATATGCTACCCTGTTAAAGAAACTCCAGCTCTACTCAGTGGCATACCGCCTGCTCAGAGGCGATCTGCGCCTGACGTATAAAGCCATGTCCAACCCGGAATTAATGGACATGCTGCACCTCAGAAAATCCAAATCCCATCGAGTTACACTCGAGACTTGAACCTCAGCACTGAAATAAATAGGACATGCTGGAGGGACAGATTCATAACCCAGAGGCTCCCTTCACTCTGGAATAAAATCCCAGTCCAGGTTAGGCAGAGTCCCTCATTGACTCTCTTCAAGAGGAATCTTGATGAGTGGATGGGAGATCGTAGATTTACCCCGGGTATCACTTCTGTGTCACTGTTAGACAGAGGCACAGTATACTAACTTCGAAAAAGGGCATAGAAAAATTAATTTAAAATGGGTGGCGAAAGCCAAACACACTCTGGCTAGGCTTATAAATGCTCTAGGGCAGTTAGCCTAGTATGAACCTATGAACCTATATATATATGGAATCACTACGGAATACCGAAATTCCACAGTCCCAAGACTCTGAATCCTGAGGACCAGAATCTCGAGAATGCAGAATCTTGAAACTTAACAAAAAAAAAAAAAAAAAAAAAAGTAAAACATACAACAAACTGTTCTAAAGTGTATGCAGGGAGGCTGCTCCCCAAACTCCCTGCAACTTAAATATGCCAACTCTGAGATCGCACTACAGAGAAGTGAATGGCAAGGTTCCCACTCCACACTGTACAGCAATCCCCATTCACTATGTTCAAGATTCCACAATCTCGAGATTCTGATCCTTGGGATTCAGAATTTTGGGATTGTGGAATTTGGTATTCTGTAGTGATCCTATATATATATCTATAGAGAGAGAGAGAGAGAGAGACACACACGCACACACACACACACACACACACACACACACACACACACACACACACACACACACACACACACACACACTCACACATTATCCAACTGCTGTGGCAAGAAAGTAATTAGGAAACAAGATGTGAAAATTGAGATATTTAGTACCATCAAAATGTGTTCAATAAATAATGTAAAAAATTTATGGTAGATGTACATGCACACTTTCTTCAGAAGGACATGAGTTTAGTGCCATTTGTTCAAAAGCCTGCAAGTATATTTAGATTAATGTTTTTACATTGCATTTTGGTACAACTATATGTCTCAGATTTCATATCTTGTTCCCTGACTGCCTTTTGTGCCATGGTAGTTGGACAATTTTACATTTGTTTTTAGTTCTGTGGCTTATTTGAGGAATTTGACCAGTGTGGTTTATAATTATTTTATGTGTTACCTAAGTAACTCCAACAATGTCTATGCCATACCTTTCATCTTCATACCGCTGTACTTTATCAGTGTTCTGAAATACTAATAATAATGTCTCTGTTTCTACTAAGCACGGAACTTTGAGTAATTCTACACATTTTTATTTTTTAAAAGATGAATGGAAAAAGGTGACAATGTCAAGTACATCATTATATATACTCAAAAAATCCCATTTTGCCATTTTGAATTGCAACAGCACTTCTTATTAAAATAAATATCCCATTTTATGTGCTAAATCATAGTACAACATGTAATCAAACAATTATTGTTGACAGTAGTATGATTTTCAAAACAAAACAGTAACAGAAACAACATTTTTAACTCACATGAAAGAAACGAATAATACAAACATGATTTTTATGAATGGTATTGAATATGAAAGTACAGTTATGGGCACAATAATTGCCATAACACTGGATCTTTGAGGAGAGGTCAGTGTAACAGTAAATCATATAATTTGGTTTTGTCAACCTTATGTGTCTCATTGTCTGAATTCAAAAAACAAGGCCAGCACTGTGTTGTATTGCCAAGAATCTATTTAATTATGTAGACACCATAATACTACTAGGGGTAAGAACCCCTAGAAATACACCAAAAAATCACAAGCATCCGCCGACGTTAGTGCTACCAGTAATGCAGAAACCAGAAGAGAATGACAGTCAGCAGCTTTGTCAACTTGATGATCTGTGAGAAGAGAGACTGAATCATTTTGCCCTGCCACCTAGTGGAGTTATGGTGTAGTGCACTAGGAAGAGATGCCAAGGACAACACGTGGTACCAATGACCCGCCAAAACTCCCTGATACAGCTGGGAATTACTGAGTGCATGGATGTATGCCCTCACGTTAGCACCTGGCATTACAGGATTGCTTCAACAAGAAATCTCTACTACTACTATTAAAACTACTTCTCGTGCCCAAGGAGTGGCGTACGGCAACTGTGGTCCCACTCCACAAAGGCGGCGCCTCTACAGACCCTGGTAATTACCGCTCCATAAGCTTAACAAGTCTAGTCTGCAAAGCTATGGAGAGGATCATAATGGAGCTCATAAACAAAGATATAGGGGACTTGCAGACATTGGACCTGACCCAGTTTGGCTTTGTCAAGGGAAGATCATGCCTTTTGAACTTGGTCGACTTCTTCGAAACAGTCACCAAGGCCATTGATGAGGGAAAGGCAGTCCATACAGCCTACCTTGACCTTGCAAAGGTTTTCGACACAATACCCCACTCGGGTATTGTAGAAAAACTACCAGCTTAAATGTAAACCCATATGTCACAAGATGGGTAGCAAACTGGCTTAAGGACAGAACCCACAGGGTTAGAGTTGCTGGAGCTATGTCAGACTCTAAGCCGGTCACAAGTGGTGTCCCACAGGGTCGGTCCTTGGCCTCCTATTGTTTCCAATCTACTTCTCAGAAGTACAGGCCAACATGGGAGGACTTTGGCTGACAAAGTTTGCAGACGACTGCAAACTGGGCGCCATAGTGGAAAGTGCATCGGACACGGATATCCTTCAGAAGGGACTCACAGAAACAGATAGCTGGTGCCAGAGCCATGGCCTGAAGTTAAACGCCAAAAATGTATAGTCATACCCTTCGGGAAAAACAAGGTAACCCCAAGCTACCATATAGGTGGCAATCCACTAAGCACAGAAGAGGTTATCAGGGACCTGGGGACCCAGGTTGACAGTGGCCTTTCTTTGACACTCACGTTGCTAAAGTGGTTAGAAAGACGTTCTACATTGCCCACCTGATCATGAAGGGATTCACATCCAGATCTAGTGAGGTAATTGTTCCCTGTACTCTTCACTTATCAGACCAATGATTGAGTACAATGCCCCATTCGGGATGTATCTCACCCGACATCTGCAGCAATTGGAGAGACCCCAAAAGTTCCTCACCAAAAGGATAAAGGGACTCCAAAATCTGTCATATGCTGCCAGATTGAAGAAACTCCAGCTCTATTCAGTCGCATACCATCTGCTCAGAGGTGACATGTGCCTGACATACAAGGCCATGTCCAACCCGAATTAATGGACATGCTCCACCTCAAAAAATCCAAATCCACCAAAACCACTAGAGCAAGCAACTTAAACCTTAGCACGAATATAAATAGGACGTGCTGGAGGGATAGATTTATCACTCAGAGACTCCCTATGCTGTGGAATAGAATCCCGGTCCATGTGAGGCAGAGCACCTCGCTGACTCTGTTCAAGAGAAATCTAGACCTGTGGATGGGAGATCGTAGGTTTACCCCAGGAATCATCTCTGTGTCACTGCTGGACAGAGGCACAACAAACTAATGGGCACAGTATTTTTTCATATAAGGGGTGGCGTAAGCCACAAAAATTTGGGCTAGGCTTATAAATGCCTTAGGGCAGATAGCCTAGTATAAACCTATGAACCTATGAACCTACCATGCTGAGGGGTTTAGAGCAAAAAATGACATCCTCCCTGCCTCAATAACAGCCCACTACTAACCAGATTTTATCCCTGCACTAAGACAGTAATGGAGTAATAGAAAGGTTAATTGATCATGGGGACTTAAGTGATGGTTAGTGGGCTAAGAAGAAAACAGAACATTGAAAAAATTAAATGAATAATTGCTTGTATAGTGTCACATAATTTGCAAGATAAAGGATTTAAATCCACATCCACATCTTTGCAGCTCAGCACTTGAACCGGCTTCCTCTTGTGGATGATTATTGGCTGCTAGTATTGACCAGTATAGATTATGTTCAGTGCAGCCTGAGGGTGAAGTAAAACTGGATGCTTGAGCAAGGTCAGGGAAAGTGAGGTCAGTTTCTGAAGTTTCATAGGAGAGGTGGGAGAATGAATGAAATGCCTTGTTCATGTCAGTTGAAATTACTGAGTGGAGACAATAATAAATTTGTGGGATGAATACATTTATTATGTGGAAAACAGAAGTAATTGACTTGTTCTTATGGAGACCAGACTAGAAGAAGGTAAAGAAGACATGACTGTGGATCATACCTTTCAACCTGTTAGTGCAAGAAATCTGGACAAAGCCTGAAAAAATGGGGGACAAACAGCCAAAAATAGGGACAGATTTAAATATTGCTCTTATAAACTTAGAAGTTGCTAGAGTAACGGGGTCTGTGTTGCATACATTTTCTGAAAGATTTGAAGTCTGAAACTCAAATGTATGTCATTACTTGGTGATTTAATCCTTAGATCATCCCAGTGATATGCCAGAACACCACATATTTTATGAGGAACAGACCAACAATATGATGCAAAAATCTGGACATTCTGTAAAAATCTGGACAGTTGAGAGCTATGCTGTGGACAGCAGTGAGTAGCTGTCAGTGGTATGGGGTCTGTAAGACATGACTGTGGACAGCAGTGAGTAAATGTCAGTGGTATGGGGTCTGTAAGACATGACTGTGGACAGCAGTGAGTAACTGTCAGTGGTATGGGTGTGTAAGACACGACTGTGGACAGCAATGAGTAAATGTCAGTGGCATGGGGTCTGTAAGACATGACTGTGGACAGCAGCAGGTAACAGTCGGTGGTATGGGGTATGTAAGACATGACTGTGGACAGCAGTGAGTAACTGTCAGTAGTATGGGATCTGTAAGATATGACTGTGGACAGCATTGAGTAACTGTCAGTGGTATGGCATCTGTAAGACATGACTGTGGACAGCAGTGAGTAAATGTCAGTGGTATGGGGTCTGTAAGACATGACTCTGGAGACCAGGGAGTAACTGTCAGTGGTGTGTGTATGTAAGATATGACTGTGGACAGCAGTAAGCAACTGTCGATGTTATGGGGTCTGTAAGACATTACTGTGGACAGCAGTGAGTAACTCAGTGATATGGGTGTGTAAGACATGATTGTAGACAGCATTGAGTAACTGTCATTGGTATGGGGTCTGTAAGACATGACTGTGGAGAGCAGTGAGTAACAGTCAGTGGTATGGGTCTGTAAGACATGACTGTGGACAGCAGTGAGTAAGTGTCAGTGGTATGGGTCTGTAAGACATGACTGTGGACAGTAGTGAGTAACTGTCAGTAGTATGGGTGTGTAAGACATGATTGCAGACAGCATTGAGTAACTCTCAGTGGTATGGGTCTGTAAGACATGACTGTGGAGAGCAGTGAGTAAGTCTCAGTGGTATGGGTCTGTAAGACATGACTGTGGACAGTAGTGAGCAACTGTCAGTGGTATGGGTCTGTATGACATGACTGTGGACAGCAGTGAGTAACTGTCAATGGTATTGGTTCATAGGTTCATAGGTAGGGCCTGTACAAGCCTAGCCATAACAATTCCCTGGCTATTTCTTCCCACACTATTTACTTCTGTATAAGACATGACTGTAGACAGCAGTGAGTAACTGTCAGTGGCATGGGGTCCATAAGACATGACTGTGGACAGCAGTGAGTAAATGTCAGTCGTATGGAGTCTGTAAGATATGACTTTGGACAACAGTGAGTAACTGTCAGTGGTATTGGTCTGTAAGACATGACTGTGGACAGCAGTGAGTAACTATCAGTGGTATGGGGTCTGTAAGACATGACTGTAGACAGCAGTGAGTAACTGTCAGTTGTATGGGGTCTGTAAGACATGACTGTGGACAGCAGTGAGTAACTGTCAGTGGTATGGGGTCTGTAAGATATGACTGTGGACAGCATTGAGTACCTGTCAGTGGTATGGCATCTGTAAGACATGACTGTGGACAGCAGTGAGTAAATGTCAGTGGTATGGGGTCTGTAAGACATGACTCTGGAGACCAGGGAGTAACTGTCAGTGGTGTGTGTATGTAAGATATGACTGTGGACAGCAGTAAGCAACTGTCAGTGTTATGGGGTCTGTAAGACATTACTGTGGACAGTAGTGAGTAACTGTCAGTAGTATGGGTGTGTAAGACATGATTGCAGACAGCATTGAGTAACTGTCAGTGGTATGGGTCTGTAAGACATGACTGTGGAGAGCAGTGAGTAAGTCTCAGTGGTATGGGTCTGTAAGACATGACTGTGGACAGTAGTGAGCAACTGTCAGTGGTATGGGTCTGTAAGACATGACTGTGGACAGCAGTGAGTAACTGTCAATGGTATTGGTTCATAGGTTCATAGGTAGGGCCTGTACAAGCCTAGCCATAACAATTCCCTGGCTATTTCTTCCCACACTATTTACTTCTGTATAAGACATGACTGTAGACAGCAGTGAGTAACTGTCAGTGGCATGGGGTCCATAAGACATGACTGTGGACAGCAGTGAGTAAATGTCAGTCGTATGGAGTCTGTAAGATATGACTTTGGACAGCAGTGAGTAACTGTCAGTGGTATTGGTCTGTAAGACATGACTGTGGACAGCAGTGAGTAACTGTCAGTGGTATGGGTCTGTAAGACATGACTGTGGACAGATGTGAGTAACTGTCAGTGGTATGGGGTATATAAGACATGACTCTGGACAGCAGTGAGTAACTGTCAGTGGTATAGGTCTGTAAGACATGACTGTGGACAGCACCGAGTAACTGTCAATAGTATGGGGTCTGTAAGATATGACTGTGGCCAGCAGTGAGTAACTGTCAGTGGTATGGGGTCTGTAAGACATGACTGTGGACAGCAGTGAGTAACTGTCGGTGGTATGGAGTCTGTAAGACATGACTGTGGACAGCAGTGAGTAAGTAAGTGTCAGTGGTACGGGGACTGCAAGACATGACTGTAGACAGCAGCGAGTAACTGTCGGTGGTATGGGTCTGTAAGACATGACTGTGGACAGCAGTGAGTAACTGTCAGTGGTATGGGTCTGTAAGACATGACTGTGGACAGCAGTGAATAACTGTCCATGGTATCGGTCTGTAAGATATGACTGTGGACAGCAGTGAGTAACTGTCAGTGGTATCAGTCTGTAAGACATGACTGTGGACAGCAGTGAGTAACTGTCAACGGTATCGGTCTGTATGACATGACTGTGCACAGCAGTGAGTAACTGCTAGTGTTATGCACCTGTAAGACATAACTGTGGACAGCAGTGAGTAACTGTCAGTGGTATGGGTGTGTAAGATATGACTGTGGACAGCAGTGAGTAGCTGTCAGTGGTATGGGTCAGTAAGACATGACTGTGGACAGCAGTGAGTAACTGTCAGTGGGTATGGGTCTATAAGACATGACGTTGGACAGCAGTGAGTCACTGTCAGTGGTATGGGGTCTGTAAGACATGACTGTGGACAGCAGTGAGTAACTGTCAGTGATATGGGTCTGTAAGACATGACTGTAGACAGCAGTGAGTAACTGTCAATGGTATGGGTCTTTAAGACATGACTGTGGACAGCAGTGAGTCACTGTCAGTGGTATGGGGTCTGTAAGACATGACTGTGGACAGCAGTTAGTAACTGTCAGTGATATGGGTCTGTAAGACATGACTGTAGACAGCAGTGAGTAACTGTCAATGGTATGGGTCTTTAAGACATGACTGTGGACAGCAGTGAGTCACTGTCAGTGGTATGGGGTCTGTAAGACATGACTGTGGACAGCAGTGAGTAACTGTCAGTGGTATGGGGTTTGTAAGACATGACTGTAGACAGCAGCGAGTAACTGTCAGTGGTATGGAGTCTGTAAGACATGACTGTGGACAGCAGTAAGTAACTGTCGGTGGTATGGGGTCTGTAAGACATGAATGTGGACAGCAGTGAGTAAGTGTCAGTGGTATGGGGTCTGTAAGACATGACTGTGGACAGCAGTGAGTAAGTGTCAGTGGTATGAGGTCTATAAGACATGACTGTGGACAGCAGTGAGTAACTGTCGGTTTTATGGAGTCTGTGGTAGAGGTCTGTAAGTTTGGAGGCAGGGTAGATCACCTCCCTAAACCATCAGTGCTAACTTCAAGGCTCAGAGATGGAAGAAGGGGAGAAGTATAGTATATTCAAACAAGAAGTTAATGACTATGTAAGAATAGTAACAACAGAGAGCCAGGTATGTCAGGACTATATTATAATACTTTGATATTATGAAACTGAAAATAAAAGGTCAAAGTGAAGGAAAACCATCTATCAACCCCTTAGAACAAGACATCTGAACAAAGCCACAAATAATGGGGGACAAAGGCACAAAAATAAGGACACTTTTTCTAAATATTGCTAGTACAAACTTAGAAAGTTGATAGAATAATAGGTTTGAATTGACATGAATTTTATGAAGGATATGAAGTCTGACAATCAAATGTCTGCCATTATTTTCTGACTTCTCTACTCAATGATTTCCTAGTGATTTGCTAGAAAACTACAATTTTATGAGAAACAGACCACAAATATGAGTCAAAAATCTGGACATTCTGTAAAAATCTGGACAGTTGAGAGCTATGCACCATACCCCTCCATGCATTGTGCTTTTGTTCCCTGTTCTCCTTACTTAATATAATTGACTCTGAGATACTGCAAACTTAGACTAGGTAAAGCAATTTCAAAAATAGTCTTCAAAGAACTGCAGGTTATTTAACCAGCATGTGAAGTATGACAATTCATTATTCCTATTAAAAATTAGCAAAAGATGATCCCAAAATTGCAGTTAGGAATATTCCAGGAATATATACACTATACAGTTTTCTTACAATTCTAGTTAATTTGTTCTTCTGTTTCTGAAGAGTGTACTTACTTATCATTTAAACTCACATTTTGATTTATACCTGCATCTAAAAAGAAAAGAAAAGAAAGTTTATACAATCTTAGTGTGAGTACCTGACTGAATTTCACTTGATGATTCTGGCACGCTGTTACATTGTAAATCGTCTATGGCTAGCACGTCAACAGTATATTTCTGTCCACATTTCAGAGTGGTAATGTGACAGAAAGTGTCTGTGGTATTGCAGGAGTAGATGCCACCATCATCCCCAGTTGCAATTACGCTGTACGATACGGCTCCACCAACCTGATCCCAGGAAAATGACGCAATCTGAGTTGCACAATCCACAGACATTATAGTGTTCTGTGGTGGGCAAGGTGCTTGAAAAAAGAAAAAAATATATATGTAAAGCAATTTTTAATACACATTTCTATTGCAAACATGTAAACATATAACACGGAGATAGAAGAAGGCAAAGTCATGCAGCTTTCTCTCTTAGCAGACAATCAGCTTCACTCCCTCCTTTTATAACCATTACTTTGTTCATCTTTTCCATTCCAATTCTATGCAGAATAGATCTTTCATTTTATAATTATTATTTGAGTAATAGAGAGTATACTAAAACATCAAGATCTGCTGCCCTGTAGTAATTTTTGCCAGTTTTTCCCTGTATTCCTCCATTCCTACTTTATTTTTTTGATGTCTAGTTTTAATTTCACTCACTCTGTACAGACTGACAGCTACTATAAGGTCAAGTCTGCTTCTCTTAAAAATTTGCTTGTTGTCTGATAATTTTTCATACCATGGGCTAGTCTATATGTCATAGGTGAGTCATGCTTTTTGGCTCTATTCTTTAGGTGAGTAACATAGGCAGCTATGAATGTGAATGATCCTGTGATTCTGTAAACAATGAATGGTGAATGCATGGATGACTTTTTTGTAGGCTAACTATGATTTATTTATCTATTTGTTTTTATTTTTTATCTCCTCCTCATCTCTGCAAGACCCCGCCTGATGGATATACTACCTGCACACTTATAGCCCATTCATTCTGCAGAGCCAGAAGCTAGACATACATGGAATAGGTGAAAGCCCTACATACGTGTTCCTACACACAGACACACACACGCACACATGCACAGACACACACACACACACACACACACACACACACACACACACACACACACACACACGCACGCATGCGCACGCACGCACACACACACGCACACACACACATCCCTTATTTCCCTGGCTCAGCAGGAATAATCCTTTTAAATGCATCTTGAGATGATACAGATTCTACAGGCAGGAGATACATCAAACCACTGTTAGGTATTGCAGCCTCTCTCCCATGGTCTCTCAGATTCCCAGTATGGGTTGCCTGAGTCATAGTCAGGGCTTCATTCCTCTACATCATGAGGTTAACCACATTATTATAATTCTTAAATTGATTCCTAAATGTTCTAATTTGTCTGCTTCTTCTTTTTCTTGCAAGCTAAACATTTAAGGCTTCTTCCTCTGTGAGCTGCAGAAATATGACATATAGTACCTGTTCAGGATTCTGACCATTTCACTTGCAGTGAGGAACAAATCAAATAGTTGGATTCACAGATTCTAGTTTTCTACTAAACTGACCTCTACTGACAGTATTTCTGGTGGTGCCAGTTGGGACACATTTTTGAAGGACAAAAATACTCTGAGTGCTTCTCAGAAGTTATTTGAGTAGAAGATAAAATTCGGACTTTACTTAAACAGTAGATACACAACACACACAGACACACACACACACACACACACACACACACACACACACACACACACACACACACACACACACACACACTCTCTTCCCGCCTGCAACAGCCATTCAGGTCCCATTTCTGCACCCTGCTTACAACCCTCATTCCTCTCATTTTAATAAAAAAAGAAAATGTATTTTTTCTTTTAAATTGTAACAAACTACTTGTTACAAAAGTAGCAAGCAGTTTCTACAGTTTATACCCTGCACATTGTGCTACGGCACTCAAGACTTAGTTAAAAAAAAGAAATGTTTGCACTTTTTAATTGTAGCAAACTATCTTTTCTCTTTTAAACTACAGCAAACTGATTTATCCTGATCTGCTCTTTAAAGAATACCGACTTTTAAAAGTTGATATTGCATTTGCAGTCTAACTGGACCACTGTTGACTGTAGCAGTATGCGTATGGTCTAAACTGTAGCAATTGTTTGCTATATGTAGACCATGCCTGGAGTGCAGGTTTGACTGCAAATGCAATATCGGCTTTAAAAGTCAGTATGCATTAAAGAGTGATCCGGATCAGCCAATCACAGCCCCTAACACTTTGTACCTGAGGTAGTTGTCCCCTTTGCCCTGCCCTAGCATCCCTACTGGGAAACCTGTATCGTTTTCAGCTTGACCATGGAACAAAGTACCAGTCCCATGAGACGTCCTTCCAGCCACAAAAAAAAAAGTTAGCTAACAACATTTGCCTCATCCGTAGGGGGGTGGCTCTGTTGTAACCACACACACTCATCCTTTTTCCCAGATCCCTCTTGTGGTACCCATACAGCTACTTTAGACTGGGTGGTTAGCTACATCCTCTGTGGCTGTTGGAGTCCCCTTATTTGGCAAGGGAGAGCTATATTTGTCAGTGCTGAGGAAAGGGGCAAATAAGGTACCCCTGCTTAAACAGAATTGTGTGGCCATCCCTGGGAAAGCTTTTGCTGCCACTAAAAATCCTGTTCACCATAATTTTCCTGTCAAAAAGAAACAGAAAACTAAATATATGTATTTTCTTGCTCCAGTTCCTCTGGCCAAGGGTAGTTTATTAAGTCTGACTCAGGGTCTTGTACAGGCCTTTATCCATTCTTATCAGATGGTTTCTGGCAGGACAAAAAGGGATTCCTCTTTTCCTTAAGAGATTCAAGAAACTGAATCTGGAGATGAAATTGATGGGACAGATAACAGGTTTTTCTCCTTAGAATTCTGATTCTGAGGCTAGCATGTTATCTGACTCTCCCTGTCAGGAATTCTCTTTCTGTGGGATTATCTCTAGAATTTGCCAGTCTTGCACAGGCTTTTAACCATTCTTATCAGATGTTTTTGGCAGGAGAAAAGATGATTCCTCTTTTACTTAAGAGATTCAAGAAACTGAATCTGGAGATGAATACTGATGTTCAGTGGGAGTGCACTGATGTTTCTCAGCCCCTCAGAAAATACTACGAAATGTTACAACTGGAATTCGGAGCCTCCTCCTATCCCCCCAGGTCTGCCAGCATTGGATGGTGTGCTCATCATTGCCTGTTGTTTCCCTGAAAGAGTCTGCTGCACCAAAGAAAGCAGATAGAAGGTATAAAGTTCTTCAGTCTTTCAGATTTCAGTACTCTCATCCAGACCTTACCCAGCAGCTATAGCTTTAGTCAGTTCAACTGCTGCCAAGCATTTTGTTAACTCCCCTTCTGGCAGGGATGGTAAAACAGTTGATAGGTTTGGGAGAACCAGCCTGAACATAAACCCCTACATCACAAGATGGATTGCCAATTGGCTTACGGATAGAACCCACACGGTGAGAGTTGCAGGCTGTAGGTCTGACTCTAAATGGGTTATAAGTGGTACCCCCAGGGCTCAGTCCTGGGACCCCTCCTGTTTGGTATATACTTCTCAGAGGTACGGGCAAGCACAGGAGAACTATGGCTGACCAACTTTGCAGACGACTGCAAACTGGGGGCCATAATTGACTCTCCGGCTGTACAGACATCCTCCAGAAAGGTCTCAATGAGATGGATACCTGGTGTCAGAATAATGGCATCAAGCTAAATGCCAAAAAGTGCATAGTCATCCCCTTTGGAAAAAACAAAGTACCAGCAAACAACCACATACGTGGTAGTCCCCTAAATACAGAAAATGTAATAAGGGATCTGGGGACCCCAGTAGATAGTAATCTCTCCTTTGATAATTATATTGCCAAGGTGGTTATAAAATCCTTCTATATGGCCCACCTAATCACAAAAGGGTTCTCATCTAGAACAAAAGAGATTATTGTGCCCCTCTACTCATCACTCATCAGACGCATCATAGAGTACAATGCCTCATTTGGGATGTACCTTACAAGACACCTGCAACAGCTGGAAAGACCACAGAAGTACCTCACCAAGAGGATTACTGGCCTCAAACAGATGCCCTATGCAACCCAAATGAAGAAACTCCAGCTGTACTCAGTTGCATACTGCTTATTCAGAGGTGATCGTTGCCTGACATACAAGGCCATGTCCAACCCAGAATTGATGGACATGCTCCACTTAAAAAAAAAAAAACAAATACCCGAGAGCCACACACTCTAGGGATCTAAACCTCACCACAACAATAAATAGGACATGCTGGAGGGATAGATTCCAGTCCCAGAGACTCCCCATACTTTGGAACAGGATTCCAATCTACATTAGGCAGAGCCCCTTGCTAACACTCTTCAAGAGAAACCTTGACGAGTGGATGGGAAACAGAAAATGTACCCTGGGGATCACTGCAGTGGCACTGCTGGACAGAGTCACAGGGAACTAGTGGCTCTGCTGGACAGAGGCACAGGGAATTAATCTAAGGGGGTGGCGAAAGCCAACATGTTCTCTTATATATGTCCTCGGACAGACAGCCTAGTACTTACCTATGAACCTATGAACCTAAGAATTTTATGCTTCTGCAACTTTTATTTTTAGAATTCTGAACTGTCAGACTCATAAGTTAATGTTTATGCTGACTAATTATGAAAGTATGAGAAATGGTTTATCTGAAGTTCCTTCCTGTGAGGAAAAATCAGCTTTGTGTGGTTTAGTTTCTCCTATTTCTCAGATTGCTACTCATTGTATAAAGTGCAGGTTACGACTGTAGTTTCTACATCCAGGGCTGTTGCTGCTGTTAATGTGTTGAGGAGATTTGCCTGCCTGTGTTCTCAGAACTTCTCAGAAGGTGTAAAAGATGAGACTTTAAATTCACCATGGGGTACAGCTTTAGTTTTTTGATCCCTCTCATACCTCTCAACCTCTTAGTTCAAGAAATCTGGACAAAGTCCAACAAAATGGGGGTGCAAAGGCCCAAACATAGGGTCGTATTTTAAATAGTCATATTTTAAATAGTGCTTTTATAAACTTAGAAAGTTACTGAATTAACAGGCTTTATTTTAACATACATTTTCTGAAGGATTTGAAGTCTGAAACTCAACTGTATGCCATTATTTCATGACTTCAGTCCTCCAATCATCCCAGTGATTTGCCAGAAAACCACAGATTTTATGAGGAACAGACCAAAAATATGAGCCAAAATCTGGACATTCTGCGAAAATCTGGACAATTGAGAGGTATGATTCCCTCTGCTGCTGGGGAAGAGGTTTTAATTTCAAGAATGTTTCTGATGCCAAAGAAAGAAAATACATAGAGACTAGTTCTGGACCTTTCTTTCCTAAACCAGTTTGTGGTAGTGTCCCAAGTTAAAAATATCTTCACTTCCTAGTGACTTACCCTTTTTCCTCATTTGAGTTTTTTTTTTTTTTTTTTTTTGGAAAACTTAGATTTAAAAGATGCTTATCACCACATTCCTATCCATCCAGACTTCAGATTTTTCTTAAGGTTTTATGTGTCTGTATCAGTTATCTGCCTTACCCTTTGGGCTATCCATTCACAAAGTGTCTAGCTCCAGTTATAGTACACTGCAGGCTACAGGATATCCACATTTTCCATATTTAGATGACTTGCTTATCTTTGCGGAGTATTTTTCAAAGTATCAGGAATCTCTCACTTGGGTGAGAGATCTCCTATGCAGGCTAGGATTCCAAGAATAATTGAAAAGTATTAACTCCATCACAGCAATATTCCCTGATGTCTGTTAGACACATCAGTACAAAGAGCTTTTCTTTCACAGGAAAAAATATATATATATTTAGATCTTTTCCAGGGGTTTTCCATTCAGACTCTGGTAACTGCAAGGGAATACCTCTGGATTCTGGGTCTCATGGTATCGATGATTCTCATGATACCTCTGGAAAGACTCCTCATGAGAAACATACAATGGTATCTGAAGTGTCTTTGGTATCAATGTCAACACCCACATCCATTATCTTTTCAGATTCTAGTCTGGTACTTATGAGAAGAGAAATCACTTGGTGGAGACATCAAATATCCCTGAATCCAGGTCTCCCCTTCTCTCCTCCTGCTCCAAAGCAGTCAGTCACCACAGAAGCCTCTAACTTTGGAGAACAGTGGCATGGTTGATAAAAGTGCAAGCTAAAAGGCCATCAAAGACAGACACAAGCACATAAATATCAGAGACCCTCACCCTTATCAAGGCACTCAACTCCCAGAATCACCTTTGGTCTCTGGGAAAACCTCTTGTGGTTATGGACACTACCGCAGTGATGTGGTACATAAACAAGCAAGGGGGAACCAGGTCTTAGCCCCTATGCATACTAGCCACATTAGCTTGTGTTATAACTTTACAACACAATCTCACCCTACAGGCATTCTACATTCTGTCAGCTCAAAACTGAATGGCAGACAAGCTGTTCAGGGCAAAGGCAGACCTTCATGAGTGGAAACAAGATCATGGGTTCCAAGATTTCATCCACCTGTGGGCAGTTTCTCCCTGGTATTTTTGCCTCTTACTGAAAAATTAGCTAGCAAAATTCTGCTCCAGGACTCCATGCAAGAAGGCTTGGAAGGCAGATGCCTTTTCTTTCCCTGGACAAGAATGTTCCCTCTCCACTGATATCCAGGGTACTTCTGAAGTTTCAGAAGGAATCTACCGAGATCATAGTGGTGCAACATTTCAGCTCCTCAGCTCCCAATCTCATTTTCTTCTTGGAGATTTTATTACACAGATTGCTTCTCCCTCTTCATTCTTTCATGACATTGCTAAATAGCCTGTAGGTTGACAGCATTAAGTTCCATCCCCTCTTGTCCATGGAACTTGTTTCTTTGATGCCGGCAGCATCTATCGTCCATTTTCTATATCACTGCTCGCAGTTACCCCACTCTCCCACCTGGGATCCATGCACTACATTATAATACTGCCTGTACATGCTTGGAGTAGCTGTTCTTTGTTACTTTGCCATTTTCTATATCACTGCTCGCAGTTACCCCACTCTCCCACCTGGGATCCATGCACTACATTATAATACTGCCTGTACATGCTTGGAGTAGCTGTTCTTTGTTACTTTGCCATTTTCTATATCACTGCTCGCAGTTATCCCATTCTCCCACCTAGGATCCATGCACTACATTATAATACTGCCTGCACATGCTTGGAGTAGCTGTTCTTTGTTACTTTGACATTTTCTATATCACTGCTCGCAGTTACCCCACTCTCCCACCTGGGATCCATGCACTACATTATAATACTGCCTGTACATGCTTGGAGTAGCTGTTCTTTGTTACTTTGCCATTTTCTATATCACTGCTCGCAGTTACCCCATTCTCCCACCTAGGATCCATGCACTACATTATAATACTGCCTGTACATGCTTGGAGTAGCTGTTCTTTGTTACTTTGACATTTTCTATATCACTGCTCGCAGTTACCCCATTCTCCCACCTGGGATCCATGCACTACATTATAATACTGCCTGTACATGCTTGGAGTAGCTGTTCTTTGTTACTTTGCCATTTTCTATATCACTGCTCGCAGTTACCCCATTCTCCCACCTAGGATCCATGCACTACATTATAATACTGCCTGTACATGCTTGGAGTAGCTGTTCTTTGTTACTTTGCCATTTTCTATATCACTGCTCGCAGTTACCCCATTCTCCTACCTGGGATCCATGCACTACATTATAATACTGCCTGTACATGCTTGGAGTAGCTGTTCTTTGTTACTTTGCCATTTTCTATATCACTGCTCGCAGTTACCCCATTCTCCCACCTAGGATCCATGCACTACATTATAATACTGCCTGTACATGCTTGGAGTAGCTGTTCTTTGTTACTTTGCCATTTTCTATATCACTGCTCGCAGTTACCCCATTCTCCCACCTAGGATCCATGCACTACATTATAATACTGCCTGTACATGCTTGGAGTAGCTGTTCTTTGTTACTTTGCCATTTTCTATATCACTGCTCGCAGTTACCCCACTCTCCCACCTGGGATCCATGCACTACATTATAATACTGCCTGTACATGCTTGGAGTAGCTGTTCTTTGTTACTTTGCCATTTTCTCTGCCTCTGCCCTCTTTTGCACCTGCATAGTGCATGAGTACCTACTCACTTCTGTAACACCCTTCCCCCCTCCCATCTTAGTGTAAAGGTACAGACATTGAGACATAACTTTCTAAGCCAGCCTTTAGCATCTTGGCCCTTTGGGATAAGATGAAGCCTAGCATTAAAATAGTCCCAATGTCCCAGAAAACAAACAAACAAAAAAAGAGTATCCATTTTTATTAATTATCAGTGAGAACAAAATTTCTCCTGAGTCTACTTTTGTCGCTTTTCATGGTCATTACTATCTGAGCTGTTTCCTGTAATAAGTGATTGGTGCCTATGTGTACCATATCTTTCATCTTAGACAATGTAAGCCTTGAAACCGTTTTCACTATAATCTAGTATCACATTCCTACCCTAACGTTACTCTTAATCATCCCTTTGTTGATGTAACCTCCAGTTACCACAGCCCTTTTCTATGTCTTCCCACTCGCTCTCCTATCCTGCTGTTGTTCTTCTCCCATGTTGTTGCCACTCCTTCTTGTACCACTTCCTCTCCAGTTGTGTCATTCACAGCCTTCTGCACTGTCCTTGCCATCTGGGTCCTCTACTTGTGATGCTCCACACCATTTTCTCAGCAATATTGCACTCTTTCTGAAAGGCCTTCAAACTAATATCTACTCTTGGCTTCATACCCTCTTATTCTCATCTGCCTCTCCTTTTGCTCTTCATCCCTCCTCTTCTCCTGTCCTCTTGTACATAGTGGGGTACACCTTATTACTATCATCCCCTACTGTCATCCCTTACTCTCATTTCACATGTTATTCTGTATTGCTCACCTACTTACTTCCCCCTCTCCTAATACCTGCCTTTTTTGTTCTGCCTATCCCCTGCCATTCTTCCTGAGTTGTCTGGTTTCTGATTTCCTTTTTCCACTTTCTCCAGCTGTTCCCCTTGTCTACTTTGTCCCTTTCCCATATCCTCCTTGCTCTCAATCTGAATACCTTGACCAGTGTCTTCCTTCTACCTTGGTGACCTGTATCTTTTCCATTCATCTTCACACATCCCATTTCCCATCCCATACTTCTGAGCCCTGTCGTGTCCCACTCCAGTCTGCCTGCCCTTCTCTATATCCCACATCTGTCTGCTTCTCACAGATCCATTACCCAGAATGCTAGTTCACACCTGGAATAACACACCTACATATACCTTCTTCTTACCTGCAAACTCTCATCACCATTCTTTCATTCACTTGAGTTTGTTATGCTGCCTGTTATCGTTCATCAGCCAGATAATCTAGTTATTACCAACCAGTTTACCTGCAGCCTGATGGACCTTACTAATGCTTCTTAAGCAACAGACATTCCATTTGATAGAAACCTGTGACATTTCTTTAGAAGTAACTCTGTCTCAAGACAGTTATTTGTGAAGCAAAAATAAATAAATAAATGCAGGGTCAGTGCTGTGGCCACGGGCGTGAACAGGCAGTAAACACAACATGGCAGGAATAAGAGAGCGGTTTAAATGTAATCACATATGAGGCAAAAAGATCAGGATCGACCTATTTTATGAAGGCATCAGGTGGGGAGGTTGGTGTTAGAGGATAAAACAGCTACAGGCCCATCTTTAGAATGAAAGTAGTTTGATGATCTTCATCTTTTTTAAAGACAAACTGCACTTTGTCACTCCTTCACTTCTTAGTAAATTACTTTCAGGGCAGCAGTTTAAACAAACCAAGCTAGTTCAAGAAAGGATTCAACAAAATAAGATTTTTCCTGCCGTACTCTATTCCTTCATGAGTTAAGAAAGTGAAACCAAACTAAGCATTAAAGGAACAGAAGATCACAGTATATTTACTTGGTAATGGCTGGTGGGAAAAAAATCATCCACCAATCTGTAAGACAAAATTGATAGCTGAATGCTTAGAATATCATTAGCTGTGGGGGAAATCCAAGATGACTTGAGAAAGCTATGGTGGTATCAGTCCATAAAGAGTATAGTGGGAACAACACTGGGAATGTATACCGGTCAGTCATGGCAAATTATGCAAAATACTGACTGAGAGAATGGTGTTCTTGGAGCATGAGAAGAATCAATATGTCAGCTGTCTCATATCTGCGGCCTGAATATCCCACCAGACCAGTGTGATTCAGTTCATGACTTGGCAGCTGTGGAACTGACCAAGAACAACATGGCAGCTATGATGCATCTTGACATTAGTATGCCTCTTCACCTCAGTCCTACACCACAGGCTAGAGAAGAAACAAATAAATAACAATAGGAGGACTGTTTGTTAAATGGGTAGAAGGCTGACTGCAAGAAACAGTACAGACATAGTGGTAAAGGGACACAGTCAGTAGACGGGCCTGTGACCAGCAGAATACTTCAAGTGTCAGTCTCAAACATAGCGCTCTTCAGTGTGTTTCTGACATAACGGGTGGCTGTGAGGAACATGGCAGCCCCTTTGTGAATGACACTAAAAGTGGAACAGCAGTAGTGGCTGAAGGAGCTACCAACAGACTTAAGGAGATTTGCAATCTAAATGAAAAGATCCTAAATAAAGTTGAGTGATAAGTTTAGGATCCTGAACAGGGGGTATGTCAATCCACATATGTAGCAGAAACTAGGAGGGACGTCACTCAATGGAAACTGAATGGCAGTAGGACCTGTGGGTACTAGTGATTGTACCCATGGATCATCTAATCTATGAGTCTGTTTGCCTGGACTGCTCTCTGCTGCGTGTTCCTACTACACACTGTGACTGCATTAACCAGCTTCAAATATATCAGGGAAGTGCTTTCCATTTTATTTCCATCCATGTGTTTTTAAAGTGCCTTTATGGCTGATTAAATAATACTATTTATTGTGCAAGAGTTTTTTTTGTTTGGGACACTTTTTGACTTTTTCTTTCCACTGAAGATAGGGAATTTGCTGAATTTCTGATCATTCTTCTTGCTCTGAGCTTAATTTACAGTAATTTATTTGGTTGTGACTTTTACTTGCAGCTTTTAACTTGTGCACCATATCAGAACCTGCTGCTCTGTTTGGTTGAGCTGATTTATGAAGCATTTCCTCACTACATACTACAATTGGATTAACCATTTTGTAACCAGATTTGACCTTGCTACTGGTCCTAAAGGCGTCAGGGAATTATTTCTTATTTAATCCAGTTCCATCTGTGTGCTTGTAAAATGCATTTGTTAAATGTGCAGCTTTTAAACTTCGCTGAATAGTAGAACCTGCTGCTGTATTTAGCTGGATTCTGCTTCGTTTTCTCTCTGCACATGGTTCTGTGGTTAATTGTCGAAAGGAATAGTCATCGAACGGCACATCATCGAATGCAAAGCATCGAAATGTCATCCATCAAAAGTGCATTTCATCAAACATGTGAGACAGTGAAAGTAACTACTTGGTCAACAATTCCCCCTCTCAGAAATGGCAGTATGTCACACCCACCCATGTGGGGAGCTTTGCCCCCACACCTCCCATACCCCTCCCTAACTAAATATACCAACTCTGAGACTGCACTACCGTGAGGAAAACTGAGACAGGGAAGTGATGGCCAGGTGGTTACTTTCCCTGTCTCACAGGTTCAATGAAGTCCACTTTTGATGGCTAGAGTTTTGATGCTTTGTATTTGATTATGTGCCGTTTGATGGTTATTCCTTTCGATTATTAAACATAGACTCCTCTACACACAGCTACTCAATTGACCATTTAAAATCAGATTTGACCATGGTGCAATGCACAAAGCATTGAGGTGCATTACACTGTATAGAAAAATGGGTAGTTTTACATTATTTATAACTATTATCCAGCATTCCCTACATTCATCTCGGTCACTTGCTTAGTTTGCATAGTTGCTAAAGGTTGCATCTGGTAGTGGAACTTGGCTCTGAGCTATGCTCATTTGTACAGTGATGCTGCTAATTTTTGCAGAATTCCCTGGTGCTGCCAGTTTGTCTCCATAACTTATCTACTGTTATCTTTGTGAAAAAATACATTCTCAAAATTTTTTGGGTCCCCCACCTTCATAATTACAGAATGTACTTTTCTTACTTCATTTTTCCACAAAATGTTAATGCATATGATTCACAGGTAGCAGACAAAAAAACAGTAAAAATAATTATTTCTCTAGAAACGTACCTGTTCTTGTAGTGTAAGAAGAAGCTGGAGGTGAGGTGCAGGACGAATCTGATGCTGTAACATGTATGATGTATGCAGTTCCACACAGCAGGTCTTGAATTTCACACGTGCTTATTGCTGATGTACATACAAGTAAATTGCCTTCTGTGTCTTCGGCTACTGCTCTGTAGTTTTGTGCTCCCCTGCTTAATTCCCAAGCTATTACCGTTGAATTGTTGGGACAGTTCTCTAGGATTCTGACATTTTGAGGAATACATGGCACTGTGAATGTGAAAAAAATATAATTACTGCTTGCATTATTATACTGTTTTCTGGCAGCAAATCATTTGCAGGATAAAACATAACTCCTTAAGCTCTAAATGAAGAAATCATATAGCAGGTAAAATTCTGGATGGTTATTTGAAGCTCAAATACTGAAAAGTTCTGTATTCGACAGATAACCATAAGATTCTTATTATCTGGTACACTCTGTAATACTGACATACATGAACATGTTATTTAAGAAACGTTCACACTCATTTCTGCTGCTGTGTCATGTAGTCAGTGCCAAATTGTTAATAAAGTGTTAGTTTGAATTCATGCGGGCAACAAAGCAATTGCTGCTCATCTCAGCCTAAGTCTTAACACACACACATTAACCATGAGAATTTGTTGAATTATCTGTTGACGATGAGGTGCATCTACTGGTAGCATGAGCTGATGTCTTTGTCCACCTCTGCAGCCAGAAAATGGCAAGTTTAAAGCAAAGCAGTTCATAGAATGTTTTGCAAGAGGGAAAGAAGTTTGCTTTGCAGCTTGGGTAACCATGTCATTACCGTAAAGCAGGTTAAGTCACTAGTCAGATTCATAGGTTGGTGCTGATGCATGAACTGGACATCACAAAACATCTGTTCACTCATTAACTCTAATATCCCATTGATGTTGCTGTATTTTGTACATACTCCACATGGACAGTATTACATACATACCGGTTACTGTTTCTTCTCTGTTTGATATATTCCTGGATGTGTACCAGGTATTTCAACTAATTGTTGTTTGGTGCACTTTCTAGGTAACTAGGACTGTCCCTCAGCTTTCCCTCCACTTACAGAACATAAACACATTAACGGTTGCCTTCTAGGTTCTATATTACTCTCACATTCCTTGCTTTGTGAATTACTTTGTACCTGAGCCCCATTACTATTCCTTTCAAACAAATTTTATTTTGGGTTTGTTTCTACATACCCAGCATTTCCCTCTCCAAAAAGCTGAGACAATGCGGATCTTCTTTCTGATCTAAGCACATTTTCTATTCTAAGCCCTTGAGCTTCATGCCATGATAACCCGTGTAACATTAAAATATTGTCAGATTGTTGTCATAATAAATACTTCAATCTATCTCTGTGTAATGAAAAACTTTTGGCATTGACTATCATCCAGATGACTTAGATTTGTCTAGCAATCCAGGAGACAGTGTGGGCGAGGAGTCAACATCAGAAACCATTTGAAAAAAAAAAAAAAAACTTACATATACTAAGTCCAAGATTGCCATTTGTCAGAATATTCCCTTTTCACTGAGATAGGGTAATGTTGTAGTTGCTATATATAAGTTTTGGGGTGTGAGGGTTTGTCCCTCTCATTGGGAGGTCAAGGAGAGTCTAGTCCCTGCAAAAAACAAGTTTAAAGGAGAAGAGCTATGTTCAATATTCACTGTACTCCTATATTTTTGGTCCTTTTTTTGGATATGTTGGCACTCAGCATTACAAGTGCTGACATTTCAATAAGCAGTCATCAGCTGAATCTCCCATCCAATGGGAATGAGGTATGTGAGACATCTTTAGGGAGGCTCCAAATGTGCATTCCATATGGGAAAAGGGAACTTAGGAGCATAAACCCAGGAAAGGAGTGCATAGCTGAACTTAATGGATGTATGGGAACATGCATCTCTCCTGGGCTCAGCACAGATTGCAGTGTGCACTCCAGGGAGATAGGAGTACACAGAAGAAAATCTTGTAGCACCTAGCAGTTGATGACCAAGATCCTCAGCACTGTTCTTTCTCTTCCAGTGTTCTGTGCCATTGGAAGACCAGAGTAATAAATATGTCTGTAAAATATTGCACTAATAAAGGAATTAATGTTTCTAAGACTCTCTGGTTTGATAGGAAGCATTTAAACAAGAGAACAAAGACTGAGAAACTTACTGACTAAAATGCTTGGTGTTTTAAATGGATCTACTACAACAACTAACCTTCTGTATCCTGACAATACACCTGCTTGCTACCACTTGCTTGAATATAGGTGACAGTACACTAAACACCAAAAGTGTGATAAGAGACTTAGGTAACCACATCGCCACAACAGTCAGGAAATCCTTCTATGTGGCACACCTCATCACTAAGGGCTTTTCATCCAGAAAAAAGGAGGTCATTGTCCCACTGTACTCATCCCTCATTAGACCCATTATAGAATACAATGCCCCATTTGGTATGTACCTCTCAAGACATCTGCAACAACTGGAAAGGCCGCAGAACTACTTCACTGAAAGAATCACAGGCCTAAAGCAGATGCCCTATGCTGACCGCCTTAAAAAACTCAAGCTATACTCTGTCGCATATTGTCTACTCAGAGGTGATCTCAAACCAGACCTGTTGGACATGCTACACTTAAAGAAATCCCAATCCCTCAGAGCCACACGCTCCAGGGATCTAAACTTTGTCATCACAATAAACAAAACATGCTGGAGCGATAGGTTCCTGACCCAGAGACTCCCCAGACTCTGGAATAGATTGCTCATACATGTCAAGCAGAGTGCCTCTTTGGCCCTCTTCAAAAGGAACCTTGACGATTGGATGGGAGAAAGGAAATTCACCCCGGGGATCACGTCAGTCACCCTGCTAGACAGGGGTCCAGGGAAGTAAATAGTGTGGGAAGAAATAGCCAGGGAATTGTTATGGCTAGGCTTTTATAGTCGCTAGGGCTGATAGCCTAGTACCAACCTATGAAACTATGAATAGACACGTGCTTTGAACTCTTACTAGTTCAATCTTCCATAAGTACTTAGCCCTACCAGAACCTTAACCCTAAAATTCATCTCTCACTCCCTAATCCTAAATGCCCCCTACTACTCCCTAATTTCCGAACTCATATTCGAGCATGAACAGCTCTCCTTCCCCTTGGGTACTTGTTCAGACTCATATTCAAGTTCAAGAACAAGCAGACGCGTACATGAGCTACAAGGTGCTTGAGTCCCTGACTGTGAGACAGTAGTTTTTGAGAGTTTGTGACTTGAGCACCTGTAGTGAATCCATTTTAATTTCACAATATGAATCCAAACATACAGATTTTACTGTCATGCATTTCAAATGGATTTATTGTACAAAGATATTGATGTCTAAAATGCCATCAAGCATGGAGCACATAAAAAATTAAGTGCAAGAACAATGCCGGCATAATAAGGGATCCTTAAAGTATACCATACTTATTTATGTGAGACGATGATGATGATTTCTGTTAGACACATTTAAGAAATAGACTGAGATGCCTTTATTCATGCAGAAAGTGTAGACCATTCCAAAAATATAAACAAATGTACAGGAAGCAAGGCAGAGTTGTATCTGTAGAAAATAAAAAAGGGAGGGGGAATTCAGAGGCCAGACCTGTGACTTAATATAAAATAGAAACATAAATTATAAAAAGGGAAACATTTAGAGCTGAATAGAAAAGATCAAAGAAAGGAGATTAGAATTTAAGACTGAAAATGGCTAAGAAGGAAGAAGAGAAGGGTATGAGTGAAAAGAAACTTGAAAAAAAAAAACGGGAGACCTTACATAAATCATTTTCTTCAGATTTAGTTTTCTTTTATGAAGAGGGGAGGACAGATCACATGTATAAATAGGTTCAAATGTAGCAGGGGTAGCTTGTGATACAGCCTACTGGGTTGCAGCCCCCCCTTCAACCTCCAGGTAAAAAGGGAGAAAAAGAACTGTGATCATGCATGGAGCTCCAAGGAGTTCCAGAAAAAACTGGCTTATTCCAGTTGCTGGGCTGTTTTCAAAACATCCCAGTATAGGTTTCCCAATCATTAATCAGGATTGATCAGCACCATTTGGCACTGAAAGAAACACTGCTCAATGAGCATCTGGGTTGCTGCAGGAAGCAGCGAGGAACCCTTATTGGCTCAGGCTCCCTCAGGTGGCTGATGGGTATGGTGATTGTCTGTGATGAAAATGAATGAATGTGCGTGGAAGAAAGCTTGCAATGTTTGTAATACTAGCAAGTTGGACAGCATTGTTTCACTTTCTATCACAGTCATACATCAGCATTGAACTTAACATGTGGCTGTCTATGGTGTCCTCGTCATGGTGTGTGATATCAGCTGATCATTAGCAGAGTGCTGCATTGAGTAGTGTCACCATTTGACAGTCTTTGGTTCTCTGGCTGAGTTTTTTGCCTTCTTTGTGGAGTCTGCATGTACTCTCTTTTGGTTTCTTCTCACAGACCATTTTCTCTATGATATATACCTCTGGCCATTTCACATTTATTTTCATTTCATTCTAACACCTGATGGGTACATGGAATGTAACTATCTCTCCTTGGAGGGGCTAGAAGGGAGACACTTTTCTCAGACAGGATTTATTTAATCTTTGCATTTTTATTCCCAGTTTATTGTGTAACTACAGTTTTGTTATCTTTGAACATTATGCTTGAGACACAACTTATTTTTCCTTGAAAGAAAAAAATGACTGAACTTTTTTTCCTTACTCATGATTTGTTTGTTCAGGTCAACATTAAGCCAAAACCTAGGATCTAGATCCCTATACTTCTGAGTGCCTAACAGCCCCTAGATCCACAGCTTAATTCAGTTCATCTTCCAGATGTAGTGCAGTAGAATCTTGACCAACATGTGAAAAAGCAAGAAAGAAGTCACCTATCTGAATGTTGTCAGATGAAAATCAGAGGTAATAACAGGGAAGGGGCACAGGGGATGTGCAGGGGGGACTAGTGTGCAACAGTGGTGGTAGAGGGGAGCTCCATTTCACCTAAGGCCTGGCCTTGCTGATTGCAGTCAGACATGTGAGAGATATTGTGATGTTCCCACTCAGGGCCAGTAATCAAAGAGCCTAAATCCTCAACACTGGCACTGGAGAGGGACGTTCACATGGAACAAAAATGGATACACTGTCTGCATCAAGCACAATTTCTTTTAAGAGCACATTTGTCTCCCTCCAGGTCCCCAGTAAGACTCCCCACTGGCATAGCTACAGAGCTGAGACCTCAGCTGAGTGTCGAAGCCAAGTTCTCCACCAATCTCTCTGTGAAACCAGTGCTTCGTGTCCCTTCTCCAAGCAGCTGACAAACAAACCCTTTGAGATTTGATTTTTACACACACACACACACACACACACACACACACACACACACACACACACACACACACACACACACACACACACACACACACACACGCACAGACTTGCTAAGATCTGCTGCAGCTCCTGAAAGTCAATAAGCTCAGAATCGACACTTCTGTTACATGCAGAGATAAATAGTGGAGTAGTCATTGCTTAACTGAACATTAGAGGTCGGAGGACTCCCACTGGAGACTTGAGCTGGGAGGAGCGTGGCTCAGTGAAATTTGTAGTGCAGCCAAGGAGTGGAGTCTAGCATGGCCATACCATATTCCTTTGTACATGTGTATCCAGTGGACTCATTTTAATACTTTAACTAAACATTGCCTAAAGTGGGCCACAGTGTAAACGGTCATTTACCTTCCCTTTCACTTGTGGTAGTTTGTAGCCCCACACATTTGGATTCAAAATTCTGGACATATTTACCACTTGAATTTGGCATCCATCCAAATTCTATGAAGAATTCTTAACTTTATGGATTCAATTGCTACTTTAAATGCACTGTTAGTTTTTTTTTGTAATTGATAATTTAAGTAATGTGTCACAAAACAATACCGGTATTTTCAGCTAAAATTAACAAGGTTTCATACCTGTTTGTATATTAACTACAGATGTTGGTTTGCTCTGACTCTTATTGTCTAATGCTTTGACAGATATGTTGTACTTCATTCCACAGTGCAGTCCCACAAGGTCACAAGACAGGCTGTCCGTCTTACAAGATACTTGACTACCATCACTTCCTGTTGCAGTGGTGATGTAATATTGTGCTCCAGCACTGAGATTCCATGACACATTGGCTGTATTTGTTTCACAGACCAAATATGCACCAATGTTGCTTGGAGTGCAGGGCTCTGTGTTGAAATAAAGAAAATAATGTTATTTTTTATATCCCCAGAGAATCTCATTGCATACTGAAACTTCCAGCATAGTTGTCACAGAAACAGGGAAAAAGAGAGAACACATAAACACGCTCCCTGAACAGGCATCAGATAATCTGCTGTATAACATGCTTTATTTAAATGTAACATGTTTTTATTTTCATACCAGTATTTTTCTCAGTAAAAGCACATGAAACAATAACTAGTCAATGAAAAGATCTACAGAGTTTACTGTAATTGCAAATCCACACCTACTAGATAACTTCAAATTAAAAGCTGAAGTCACTTTGCATAGAGGTGTGTGAAAATTTAAATATTTAACATAAACATTTTACACAAGCTGATGCAGTGTGGATCATGCCTCTCAACTGTTCAGATTCTTACAGAATGTCCAGATCTTTGCCTTAAGTTTTGGATCTGTTCCAAATAAATGTGGTTTTCTGTAAAATCGTTGAGGATTGAAATCACTAAATAACAACAGACATTTGAGGTTCAAACTACATATTCTTCAAAAAATGCATGCCAATGTACAACCTATTATTCTAGCAACTTTCTAAGTTTATAAGAGCAATATTTAAAATCTGTCCCTATTTTTGGGCCTTTCTCCCCCCACTGTTTTTGCCTTTGTCCAGCTTTCTTGTGCTAAGAGGTTAAGGTATGGTATATATATACATATATATATATATATATATGGGATCCGGACACATGATCGACTAGCATATGTCCGAATCACAAAACATCGAACTATGTGTGCCTGCTTCGTAGATTGGACTACAGTGCGGGTAAGGGAACGTTTCCTTTTCCCCACTGTAGTGCAATCTTGAAGTGAGAATAATAAAGTAGGGGGGGTGTGGGGGGCACAGCGCCCCACCTGCAGAAACGTAGATTTTTTTTTTGAACTACACATACACGGAAGCCCTTTTCGATGTTAAGCACTTTCGTGTATGTGTGTTCGATGTTTTGTGATTTGGACATATGCTAGTCGAGCATGTGTCCTAGACCCTATATAGATATATATATATATATATATATATATATATATATATATATATATATATATATATATATATACATTTGTTCATTTTACTGCATTTCCTTTTACATTGAAATGTCAGTTCTTTGAAAGGTTAAACCCCTGGCCCTGTGATTTAATACATTAACTTCATGATGGGTGGTACAACCACAAACCCCCCCAAGCACTGGTACACAGCTGTGTGTGAACTATGACATTGATAACATTATTTGATTTGATTACTTTTATGCAACCATAGTTTTAGTATATATAACTATCATGGGTGTGGGGGCAATTCTTCCTATGTTGGAGAGTATGAGGAAGCAGAACACCTCATATAGATCCACGTAGGTTGTATTTGAGGTGTGTGACATTCATCAAGTATAAATCATCTGCCATTTTCTTAGGGCGCCTATGCATACATTCATTTTCTGAGTTTGTGGTGCTGTTTCTAATATGTTGCCTTGTTGACAAATACTGATTTCATTTAGTTGGGTGCAAAAGACTGTGTTTTGCTGGGTACTGTAGAAAATAAAAATGTATACAATTCTTGTGTGCATGTGCACTTGTTGGCAGTTTGAAGTAATCATTTTGATGTATGCTTGGTATGTTTGAAGACTCATAGTGAATTCCTTTTGAACCCACAGCAGATTCTATAGTTAGAAAAGTTTCATGAACTGAAGGCTAAAACCGATTTGTAGCTTTAGACTTGTGTAATCAGATTGGATATGGCCAGAATTCTACAAAACTTGCAGTACAGTCATTTGTTAGCAGTTAGGCACAGAAAAGAGGAAAATCCCAGGATGCAAAAAACTCCCTTAACAGCCTCAGTAAGAAGCTGAGATCCCTCATAATATCCTCCAAAGCTAGTTACGAAAATAAAATAACCAAAGATTCCAAAGACAACCACAAGGCATTCTATAACTATGTCAAGAATCTAAATGGCAATGCTCAGATCTGCTCTGAGCTACAACAGAATGGCATTAAATATACTGATCCCAAGGATATTGCCAATATCCTGGCAGATCGATTCAGTGCCAACTTCACCCCCCTCTCACCCCCTAAATGGCCCATCTCAATACCGGAATATTGCCAAATTCCGGTAATAACGGCCACACAGGTAAAAAACACACTCTCCAAAGCTAAGAATACAGCATGCATGGGACCAGATGACATCCCAGGCTGTGTACTACATGAACTACAAAATGAACTGGCACCTCACCTAAGTGTCATGTTTAATCATACCCTCACCTCAGGCTTCATGCCCACTGAGTGGCGCACAGCTACAGTTATCCCACTCCACAAGGGGGGATCCACCTTGGATCCCGGGAACTATTGCCCCCATCAGTCTGATGAGCCTGATCTGCAAGGCCATGGGACGTATTATCATGGAACTTATAAACAAAGACATTGGCAACCTTAAAACACTGGACCCCACCCACATTGGGTTCGTAAAGGGCTGATCTTGTCTCCTGAACCTGACTGACTTCTTTGAATCAGTCTCCAGAGCCGCGGACGAGGGTAAGGCAGTCCACACAGCCTATCTGGACCTCGCCAAGGCCTTTGACACCAGCCCCCACTCTGGAATCATAGATAAACTTACTAAGCTGGGCATTAATCCCTACGTCACTCAATGGGTTGCCAACTGGCTTACTGACAGAACATACACTGTAAAAGTAGCTGACTCCAAATCCAGCTCCAGACAAGTGACAAGTGGAGTACCTCAGTGTTCAGTCCTGGGACCTCTCTTGTTTGGCATCTACTTCTCTGAAGTACAGGCCAACACTAAGGAACTCTGGCTAACAAAGTTCGCAGATGACTGCAAACTGGGAGCCATTATTGAATCCCCAAATGATGTGGATAATCTACAAAAGGGCCTTACAGAAACAGATGCTTGGTGCCAGAGCCATGGGCTCAAGCTCAATGCCAACAAATGTATAGTTACACCCTTTGGGAAAAAACATGTACCCGTGAATTACCACATAGGTGGCAGTACACTAAACACCGAAAGTGTGATAAGAGACTTAGGGACACAGGTGGACAGTGGTCTCACCTTCAATAACCAAATCGCGACAACAGTCAGGAAATCCTTCTATGTGGCACATCTCATTACTAAGGGCTTTTCATCCAGAAAAAAGGAGGTCATTGTCCCACTGAACTCATCCCTCATTAGACCCATTATAGAATACAACGCCCCATTTGGTATGTACCTCTCAAGACATCTGCAACAACTGGAAAGGCCGCAGAAATACCTCACTAAAAGAATCACAGGCCTAAAGCAGATGCCCTATACTGACCACCTTAAAAAACTCCAGCTATACTCTGTCACATATCGTCTACTCCGAGGTGATCTCTGCTTAATATACAAGGCCATGTCAAACCCAGAGCTGTTGGACATGTTACACTTAAAGAAATTCCAATCCCCCAGAGCCACATGCTCCAGGGATCTAAACCTTGTCATCACAATAAACAAAACATGCTGGAGGGATAGGTTCCTGACCCAGAAACTCCCCAGACTCTGGAATAGACTGCCCATACATGTCAAGCAGAGCACCTCTTTGGGCCTCTTCAAAAGGAACCTTGATGATTGGATGGGAGAAAGGAAATTCACCCCAGGGATCACGTCAGTCACCCTGCTAGACAGGGGTCCAGGGAAGTAAATAGTGTGGGAAGAAATAGCCAGAGAATTGTTATGGCTAGGCTTGTATAGGCCCTAGGGCTGATAGCCTAGTACCAACCTATGAACCTATTCTAAATCTCTCTCTAAAGTATGATACTTTCCCTGAGAAATGTAAATCTGTTGATGTCATTTCCTTATCCAAACAAGGGCTAGTGTCTCTAACCAAAATCATAGAAAATGCAGCAGAATGAAATTCAAGGCTCACTTAGATGCATATGGCTTAATAAACAAGCAACACAATAGCTTTAGGATGGGTAACAGCACAGCCACTGACTTCTTTTCACTAGTCAACACCAAATTTAGAGCAACAGACACAGAAGAACTGACGGGGTAGTGTCTGTGTACCTAGGCAAAGCATCTGATTCTGTGACCATTCAAAACTTCCATACAAACTATTGCTTTTTGGCTTAAAACCTTAGCATTAGCATGAATTTACAAAGTAATTACAAAACAGAATGTTTTGGTTGGTGTCAGATAGGAACTACTGCCAAGCATGTTCAGGTAGCCGAAAGCTACGTGTAATCAAAACAAAATCACTCTAGTTGATAAATACATTCTGTAGTAGGCAAAAAAGCTTTTATTACCAGAGCATTGTTTGGTCACTTCCTACTGTGTTTGCGCACAAGATGTACTTATTTTAGACAGTAGCCTAAAGCCACCCTATGGGTCAGTCCTTGGAGGAAGGTCACTGACCAGAACACTGAGCTTAAGCTTCTCTGCCTCTGTATCACTAGTAACACTCCAGCAATCCTTAACCAGTGCCACTGAAACACTTTCCATTCTGGGACCCAGGCTGTGGGACACCTTTTCAACATCAGTTTCAAAACCACCAACCCAAGTTTCTTTTAGGGGGAAAATTGTTTCAGTACTTCAGCACAAAACAGTATGGAAATGTTTAGAGGTATCTATAATTTTTCCTTAAAAATCACTGTATTGTAGTGTTTATTGAATGTACTGTATGTTTATTTTACCAAAGGACACACTGATAAATGGGCACAATAAAGTATTTAGATGACAGATTAGATATGTTTCTATCACTACAATGTATATGTCATCAAGTGTTTATTATCACTTTGTATGCATCAAAAAAAAAAAATAGCACCACACTGTACATCACAGATCACCATAACTTTGTTTCACTCACAAAAACGAAAAAAAAGAAACCCCACACACACTGTACACATAAAGGCTATAAATACTAAGCTTGTGAAAACAAAATAAAACATACAAAAACACAAATGGAAAACGGAACTACTGTCAAAAAGACTTTAAATTATAGTCTGCACTAAATAATAACACATAAGAGAAAACATAATTTTTCTGGAGATGTATTACTATAATCATCATACATCATCATCTTCTTTCAGCTGTTCCTGTTAGGGGTCGCCACAGCAGATCATCTGTTTCCATTTCTTCCTTTTCACTGCATCATGCTCTTTCACACCAACCGCCTGCATGTCCTCTCTCACCACATCCATAAACCTTATTTTAGGCCTTCCTCTTTTCCTCTTACCTGGCAGCTCCATCCTTAGCATCCTTTTCCCAATATACTCTGCATCCCTCCTCAGCACATGTCCAAACCAATGCAATCTCGCCTCTCTTGCTTTGTCTCCAAACTGTCCAACCTGAGCTGACCCTCTAATATAATGATTCCTAATCCTGTCCATCCTAGTCACACCCAGTGTAAATCTTAACATCTTTAATATTGCCACAATCAACTCTGACTCCTGCCTTTTCATCAATGCCACCGTCTCCAACCCATAAAACATAGCTGGTCTCATTACCCTCTTGTAAACCTTCCCTTTCACTCTTACTGGTACTAGTCTGTCACAAATCACTCCTGACACTCTTCTCCACCCATTCCACCCTGCCTGTACTCTCTTCTTCACCTCTCTTCCACACTCACTATTACTATGAACTGTTGATCCTAAGTACTTAAACTCATCCACCTTTAAAAACTCTACTCCCTACATCCTCACCATTCCTCTACCCTCCCTCACATTTACACACATATATTCTGCTTTAGCCCTGCTGACCTTCATTCCTCTCCTCTCTAAAGCATATCTCCACCTCTCCAGGGTCTCCTCAACCTGGTCCCTACTCTCACTACATATCACAATGTCATCTGCAAACATCATAGTCCACAGGGCCTCCTGTCTGATCTCATCTGTCAACCTGTCCATCACCACTGCAAATAAGAAAGGGCTCAGAGCTGATCCTTGATGTAATCCCACCTCCACCTTAAACGTATCTGTCACTCCCACCGCAGTCCTCACCAATTTCACACTACCCTCGTACATATCCTGTACCACTCTTACATACTTCTCTGCCACTCCTGACTTCCTCATATAATACCACAACTCCTCTCTAAGCACCCTGTCATATGATTTCTCTAAGTCCACAAAGACACAATGCAACTCCTTCTGACCTTCTCTGTATTTCTCCAACAACACTCTCAGAGCAAATATTGCATCTGTAGTGCTCTTTCCTGGCATGAAACCATACTGCTGATCACTAATCATCACCTCCCTTCTTAACCTAGCTTCCACTACTCTTTCCCATAACTTCAAGCTGTGACTGTTCAATTTTATACCTCTGTAGTTACTGCAGCTCTGCACATCACCCTTATTCTTAAAGATAGGTACCAAAACACTTTTTCTCCTCTCCTCAGGCATCCTCTGACTTTCCAAAATTTCATTAAATAATCTGGTTAAAAATTACACTACCATTTCACCTAAGCACCTCCATGCTTCCACTGGTATGTCATCGGGGCCAACAGCCTTTCCATTATTCATCCTCTTGATAGCAGTCCTTACTTCCTCCTTGCTAATCTGTTTCACTTCCTGATTCACTATCCCCACATCATCCAACCTTCTCTCTCTCTCATTCTCTTCATTCATCAGCCCTTCAAAGTACTCTTTCCATCTCCTCAACACACTCTCCTCACTTGTGAGTACGTTTCCCTCACTGTCCTTTATCACCTTTACCTGCTGCACATCTTTCCCAGCTCTGTCCCTCTGTCTAGCCAATCGGTACAGATCCTTTTCTCCCTCTTTAGTGTCCAATCTCTCATACAACTCTCCATATGCCTTATCCCTAGCCTTTGCAACCTCTATAATGATACCACAAAATTCCAGAAACATTACAAAATTAAAATTTACAGCAAAACAACAATAGAAAATGGTAAACAGAGCAACCTAATTCATAGAAACCTGTGTAACCTGTATAAATCCCTGTTCAACAAACTACACAGTTACTTCATCCAGCAAAATGAATGGGAAACAGTAAGCAAAACTATACAAAATAAAAAAAAACAGATAACTAGAATATGCAATGTTTGCATTGGTGTGTTAAATAAAACACCTTGTGCTGTAGAATTGCATTTTATGACAAATGGTAAATCCATTTCTTGAACACTCAACCCAAACTGCAGGATATTTCATTTTTAATATATATACATGGCTATATACATGTACAATATATTCAAAAGTTGTGTATTCACCATAAAGATAAATATGCATGGTTGTGATTCCTTCTCCTCAATCAATAAGAATAATACATTTATTTATTTATTTTTTTAGAAGAGTTCTGTTATCATATTTGACAGATATGCACTGATGTGCCTTGTGGTGAATATTACCCAAACATGTAATAAACTGTCCCTCTGTTAACTGACTACTTGTGGTCTGAGTTCACTCAAGGTGACATAGTTGGACACCTTATCTGTGTGCCATGAGATAGCATGTTATTTCAAAAGGAAACTCAAATATCAACATCCATTTTGGAAGGGGAGTTAGCAATTTTAGTATAGCATATGCCTGTTATTTATTGGGTGGCCACGATGGTGCAGTGGTTAGTGTTACCACCTCACAGCAAGAGATTCCCTGGTTTGATTCTTGGCTGGGGTGCCTTCTGTGTGGAGTCTGCATGTCCTCCCTGTGGTTGTGTGGGTTTCCTCTGGGTGCTCTGGTTTTCTCCCACATCCCAAAGACATGCAATAGGTGGATTGGATACTCTAAATTGGCCCTAGGTGTGAGTGTGTGTGTGTGCCTTCTGCAGAAGGTTGGGTGCCGGGCTTGCAACTCAACACCATAAAAAACTCCACTGCCAATCATGAGCAGATAGATGATCTGCTGTGGCGACCCCTAACCAGGAAAAAGCCAGAAGAAGATATGCCTGTTATTTATGGGTTTGTTCTAATGAGTTGGCAGTAAGCTGACTTACTTTGTATCCATTTATTTATATCAGTTATTTATTTTGTTTTTGTTGACTGGGATAGTCCAGCTGGGTATAAAACCCTTTTTCAACAGAGGCCCAGGGAGAAAAGGTCCACAACTGGTTTACAAGAAATACATTTTTAATGAGGGAAAAACAGTTTTTGATTTCCAACCAAATACAAACTTTTGATTTCAGACAACTTACATAATTCACATGAGTAAGCTGGACACATATAGTTAATAGCAGTGTCTTAATGATAAGAAATTGAGTGCAGTAAAGTGCAATTATGGCATATTATTTTCAGAAATAGCTGTTCTATCTGGTAGTTTTAGCGCTATCCAAGATTGGAGCATTGGCATATTCACTGACTGTTCAGGTGCTGAGTTGTGCTTTGAAGATGGGACATTTTTGCATGTGTTTGATTCAATTAGAAAAAGCATTCCAAATTTTAGAGATGAAATTTGAGTAGAGAGAGTGACCAGCAGTATTATAGGATTTGGTAACTAGCAAAAGGGAATTTTTTGTTGGTCTTAGGTTGTGTTTGTTAAAGTAGTTAATAAGATGGATATGGATACAATTTAGTCTGTGATTTATTTATTATTTGTTTACTGGGAGAGTCTGACTTGGAACAAAGCCAATTTTCAGCAGGACCCTAGGGACAAACACTCCAGACACATGTCTTTGTAACGTTGAAGGAAATCAGAGCACCCTGAGGAAACCCACACAAATGCAGGGAGGACATGCAGTCTTTGCACAGAAGGCACCCCAGCCGAGAATCGAACCAGCGAATCTCTTGGTGTGAGGTGACAACGCAACAACTGCACCACTGCGCTGTCCAGATTTCAGCAGAGTTCCCTGCTATGTATAAGGGGATAATGTAGGATGTTTCCATATTGTTGGGACATAGCTTTCAGTTATAGAGCAATTAATTCATATGAAAATAGGGTAGAAGAGAACGTCTTCTGCAAGACTCAGACATTCAGCAGGTAATTTGTCAGCTTGTAAAGTTGTTTTTAATTTGCTTAGTACTTTTCTTACTGTGGAAGTCTGAACAGTTTGCAATGATAAAGTAACTGGCTAGTCATCAAGAGGATGTAGGGTTGTGAGGGGGGTTTGTATAGAATGGAGTTTATGGAACAGGAGTTAAATTGTGTTATGCTTTTTGTGTTAGAAACATTTGGGGTTGGAGTGGACAACTTTTTTTATAGTGGACAAAAAAATGTTGGGGATTACTTATTTATTTATTTTTTACTTTGTATGTATTTATTTGCTATATAGCAGTGTTTGTCTTTGTTGGTTTGTTTTTGAAAGATTTTGAAGTCTCTGAAATGTTGTAGGCTTTGTTGGGTTTTATTAGCGTATTCTTATTGTCATACTTTATCTTTCAGTAACTGCATGGTTTCTTTAGTTAACCACAGGGCTGGTATAGGGTTCACTGACTTTGTTCTACATTAAGAATGTTTAGGAAGGTGTTACTAAAGTGGCCTACAGCATTGACTAAGGGTAGTAGCTTAAGTGAATTCCTGTTGCAGTGTTGGGGTGAGGAAATGAATGCTTTCTTGTTAAAAGTTTTTAGGTTACACACTTGTTTATATGTGACTGTTTTGTTTGGGAGGGGGCATTGTCTCAGTATGTAAGTTGGAAGATGATCACTAATATTATCTGGTAGACAGCCAGAGAGGTTTATGTTTCAATTTTTGTTTGTTAGTAGCCAGCCTAGAGTTGTCCATTTGTTTTTTACTGTCTGTATGGGTTGCTAATTGTATTAGTTGGGAGAACCCAAACAAGTTTGTTAAATTTTCGGGATGTCAGGAGTTACATGTGTTCCAGTCAACATTGAAGTCATCCATTATTATTGTTTCTTGATGGATATTTTCGGATATCCAATGGAAGATATCCTAAACTATAGTGGTGTTATTTCCAGGAGTTATATAGACACCTGTTATGGTGGTAGTTTTTTTATCATTTATTTTATGTTGTGTAAGTATTATTTTAGTGCTGCTAAATTTGGTGTGTTAAGACTGAAAAGGTCAATTGTAATATTGTTCTTGTATAGAACTGGTATTCCACCAACTCACTTAGCTATTCTGTCTAATCTGTGTATATTGTATCCAGGAGGTAGGATTTTGTTGTATTTTATCTCTGGTTTTAGTCAGGTTTCTGTTAGAAGAACTTATGTCAGGTGAGTATTGCATAAGGCATGCATGGAATTCCTGCATTTTATTTGATAAGCTTCAAATATTCATATTTAACAGGAACAGATGTGTTCCCTTTGTGGATGTCTTTTTAAGTAAGTGTGGTTTCAGTGTGGGGGAGCTTTGATAGATTTTGGCCCTGGATTTGGGTGTATATCAGTACTACATTTAGGGTGAGATGTTAAATGTAATAGAAAGCATGTCCTTTTTCTAATAATGCTACTTTTATCATTTTGTGAGGGGGGGGTGGTATCTTGTACTTTTCACCGTTTAAGGTGGTATTATTGTATGCAGCTAGTTAAGAAGTGCTTAGGGGCTATGTGTGTTCTTGCAGGATTGGAGTTGTTGGGATATGTGTGGGGGCTGGTAGGAGAATATGTGCTGTTAGGTAAGTGTTTATGGCAGGATGTAAGGCATGCAGATAGGCTGAGTAGAATGAGAGTTAATAGAGATTCAGTGAACATATTAGAATTGGTGGTGAGGGTGACTAGAGCAGGTTCTCTATGTCAGTGATGGAATTATTACAGTAGTTATGTTAGTAATATTTTAAGCTAGTATGAGACAGTGAATGATGAGTGTTGTGATGGGTGAGTCGTAGTTTATAGGGTTAGGGAGTTTGTTTAGAGGGTGTGGTAGATCTTGGATAGAGGGAGAGAGGTAAGGATATGCAAATGTGTTTTTGATGTACAGGTAGTGAGCACTGAGTAATTGTGGCAGGAGATTTGTTATTCTAGTTGGAGGAGTGAAGAAGAGTTTATCATAGCATGTGGTTTGTGGGGAGTATGTGGGTGTGGTTTTGAGAATATAAATCTAATTGTAGTGGTGGTGGGAGGGAATTGGGGGTAGGTTAGTGAAAAGGAGCCGGGAGCACCAAGCAAGCAGCTGCCAGTACATAGAAAACTATCTGTTGGTTTGAAGAGTACAGCCAATTGGGAAGTAAAGACTGTTATCTCTAGATTTTTTTTGTGTGAAAAAGCCTATACAGTGGTGCAAAAAATGAAAGTCTTAATGCCCAGTAGTTTGGGGGCTTGCTTATATAGATTTCACTATGTATGCAGTATTTAGGTCTACTGTTAGAATTTTGTTTGGATCATGTTATTTACTTTGTACTATGGCAGAGATTATGATCCTCTTATGTTTAAATTACTGTTTATTAAGTGGCAGCTTGTGAGGGCAGTCTTGCATCTGTTGGGTTTGGCATAATGGTTAAGGTGCTTACCTTACAGACACAAGGTGCAGGCTTTGATTCTTATATGGGGTAATTGGCTAGGCTTAAAATGGCCCACAAAGGCAGTTAGCCTAGTACTAATCTATGAACCTATCAATCTATATCCCAGTTAAGTGTGCATGCCACGCATCAAATTGCAGTTATTCAACCTTTCACATAGGATCTATTCCCCATTGGCCCTTTTTTCAATTATAAAGGAATTCCCAATACTATTCTAGCATGTCCAAAGGTCAGTTGTCAATCTCCTCTCCGGTCCAGCTGGTGAATCTGGGAATCTTGAGGCAATGTTACAACTGCCTCATGTACAGAGACAACCCTCTCCTCCTCCCAACAAATTCCAACACATGTGAGAGATGCAACCATATAGCCAAACTGGAGGCTAAGCTCTCTCAACTCAGTACTGGTGTAACCAGTCAGAAGGAGAAGGAAACCACACTCACTACAATTCCAGTCTCACATAGACCTACCACAACAGCAAACCAAACACATAAACACACAAAAACATACTAGGAGGCTCTAAATAAAAATCTGCCTAAGCAGCAGAGACCTCCAAAGCAGACACCCAAGCAACCGCTACCCCAAAACAAAACACGTGCAACACATATCTCACAAAGCCAGTGTGCCGAACAGTCACAGCCCTTAAGGCTAAGCAACACACCTGATCCACTTGTAATAGGCGACTCTATCGTCAGGCACACTGACGTCCTGCTCACCAGGCTGAACAAGGAGAAGGTCACGGTGAGCTGCCTGTCGGGCGCTAGGATCTGCCACATAACACAAGCACTCAGGTCACTCCAAGGCAAGTACAAATATGATCAGGCATTGTCCATGCAGGTGTGAATGACCTGAGACGTACCTCCCTGGACTATATGAAAAGAGACATAGAGGAGCTCTCTGAGCATGTAGCCCAGGCCGGTAGGACCCTGACCTTGAGTAGCATCTTACCCTCACCAAGAATGATGCCACAATATGAAGACAAGATGATCAATTTCAACAATTGGCTTAAGTATTGGTGTCATTCAAAGGGGATCTAATGCCTGTCAGCCTGGGATGACATGCTTGACAAGCCATGATGCTTCGCTAGGGACAGCTTGCACCTGTCACCCCTGGGCTTTCGGATATTGGCAAAGGCTCTTGCTACCCCCATAGTGCCTTTTTAGGCAAGGCTCAAAAGACAAACCCACCTCCATAGGTATCACAAGGGATAAGAAACTAAGAGTAATGTTACTCAACGCCAGAAGTCTAAACCTTAAGATGCACGCACTCGAAACTCTCCTTAGCATGGAGAACATCGATATCTGTGCAGTAACAGAAACCTGATTCAAGGGTCCCGAGAGCACCCCAGCACTACCAGGTTATACCTCATACCATGCTTTTTTGGCCCCAAAACTTGGATCAAACCACAAAAGGAAGGGGAGTATCAATATTCATCAACTATACCCACACCTCCAGGTTGGTGGCACAGCACGAAGCATCAGAGACTATCCATGTGCAACTAACAGTGGGTAAAACTGCCTTCCAGTTTATAGCCTGCTACAGACCACCCTCCCAAACCCAGGAACCCCACTCGGCCTTCCTGAGAACACTGAAAAATATGAAGGTCTCTCCAAACACCATTATATTGGGCGACTTCAACTACCCAACATAGACTGGGAGCATTACTCTAGCTCCAACACCCTAGCCCAAAGGTTTCTAGAATTTATAAACTCAAATGCTATGGAACAACTTGTTACCACTCCCACAAGAGGGGAAAACATACTGGACCTGATCATCACCAACATGGGGACTCTATGCTCCAGACCAGAAGTGTATCCCTCACTGGTAAGATCAAACCACAAACTAATCTCACTGGATATTCACATCCCGACCCCACCCCCTGCCCAGAAAACCACAGTGAAAAACGTCTCTAAAGCAAATTTCACACTACTCAAAACCAAGGTGGAATCCTTCAAAGCCCCCGGGCCTGTGGAAAATACGGCCCAGACCGCAGAATCCTTTATAAACACATTCTATGAACACCTTCAGGAATGCATGGATCATACAATCCCAAATAAAACCAAGACCCAATCCTACAAAGGCAGACATCCTGTCTGGTGGACCCCATCCATAAACAAACTATACAATAGAAGGAGGAAGCTACTACATGATAGAGCAAAATCCCAAAAAGGGAGGCATCTCTGATCAGTATTAGCAAAAAACTACGGGCACTCATAAAATCGTCTAAGGCCAGCTTTGAGAGAAAAATTGCACAGGACACTAAGGATAATCACAAGGCTTTCTTTAATTATGTTAGGAACCTGGGTGGGAATTCCCAGATATGCTCAGAATTAGTCCAAAATGACAAAAAATACTCCGAACCCACAGACATTACCAACATCCTAGCTGACAGGTTCAGCGCAAATTCCCCCCCCTCCCCACCCAAAGGGCAAATGTCTATCCCAGCAGAGTGATGTCACTCTGACATCTCAGATGCTCAGGTAAGAGCCGCCCTCTCCAAAGCAAAAAACACAGCATCAGTGGGACCAGACGGTGTCCCGGGCTGCGTCCTACATAAACTCCAAGAAGAGCTAAACCCAAACATAAAACTACTGTTCAATCTCAGCCTTACTACAGGATATGTACCCAAAGAGTGGCGTACAGCAACAGTGGTCCCTCTCCACAAAGGTGGTGCCTCAATGGATCCTGGAAACTATCGCCCCATAAGCCTGACTAGCTTGGTCTGCAAAGCTATGGAAAGGATCATCATGGACCTCATAAATAAAGATATTGGGGACCTATAGACACTGGATCCTACCCAGTTCGGCTTTGTTAAGGGAAGATCCTGCCTCTTAAACCTGGTCGATTTCTTTGAAAGAGGTATGCTCTCTCTCTCTCTCTCTATATATATATATATATATATATATATATACCAGACACATGAGGAGCAAAATTCAAAACATCAGGAATGTGTAAAGAAGTGGGCAAACACCTCTTAAAAATATGTTTTAAATAATTTTCCCTCCTAAGTCAATTTATTTTGCAATTACTTCTACTTCTGTGATATGAGCTGTCAGATGCATAAGTGCCACCATTCTGTCATGATTTCCATGGCACAATGGTATTTTTGTAACAGTACCTGTTATCACAGTGACAGTGGGGTTCCCAGTACTGTTTAAACCTTCTCCTGTTGCTATCACTGTGATGGTATAATTATCTCCACAGTGCAGATTTTGCAAGATGCAAGATGAAGCCGTAGTTTCACAAGTCTTTATGTTCCCATCAGTGCCTTGTGCTGTCAGTTTGTATACTAGCGAGGCATTCTCTGCCTCCCAGGACACTGTAACACTGGAGTCGTTATAATTCATAACAGCTGAAATTTGTTGCAGTGGACAGGGAGCTGTGGAAAATAACAGAGAGAAGGTCAGTTGTCTGTGAATTTGGCTTATCAATGTACATAGAACAGAGCAAAGAAAAAAAAGAAATAATTTCTTTGCAAACGACTCATTTAAAATTTTCCTAACATCTGACACATTTTATTTTGATGACATATAGGACCTTTTCATTTGATGTTTTCATTGTCTATACCTGTAAACCAATTATATTTCTTACTATGATAAAAATGTATTCATAACTGCACTGTTTCAGGGGAAACCAAGTCAAATCTATAACACTGTTTCTATTGTTTGCTGTTTCTTTTATTACGCTCTTTCAAATACATAATTTCTGCCTTGGTTTCTCAATTGTTTCTTTTGGTATCACTTCAGACTTCACAGTTTGATCTTTTGTGACCCATCTCTGTGTCTTTACCTTCAGTTACCTTTTCTGCACTGAAGTTTCAAAAAAAGCTATCATCTGTCATCATTTATGACCTGATTATTTTATTTGCTCCCCCAATACCCCAGTGATTGTAGTGAATATATTACTGAGAGCGTTCAAAGCCCTGAATGTTTCAAAACTTGACATTAATGAGATATGACATCTCAGTCAAGGGAGTCTCATAAAACAATTTCTATAAAACAAAGGAGTTTTATAACAGTACCTGTTGTCACAGTGACAGTGGGGTTCCCGGTGCTGTTTAAACCTTCTTCTGTTGCTATCACTGTGATGGTATAATTATCTCCACAGTGCAGATTCTGTAAAATGCAAGATGAAGCCATAGTTTCACAAGTCTTTATGTCGCCATCAGTGCCTTGTGCTGTCACTTTGTATACTAGTGATGCCTCCTCTGCAACCCAGGACACTGTAGCACTGGAGTTGTCATAATTCATAACAGCTGAAATCTGTTGCAATGGACAGGGAGCTGTGGAAAATAGAGTGAAGGTTAGATGTCTGTGAATTTACCTAACAATGTACACAGTACAGAGCAAAGAAAACAGTTTTTTAATATATGACACGTTTAATATTTAAACATCTGAGATATTTAATGTTTGTGACATACAGGATTTTCTCATTTGAGACTTTTAGTTTATGTAACTGTAGAACAAATACATTTCTCACTTTGATTAAAATCTATTCTGAACTGAATAGTTTTTGGAAAAGAAGGGCCATGTCAGTGAAACAGAATTTTGACAGTTTTTGTCCCCCTCCTCTTTCACCTTCATGTATGTGGCCTGTGCCTTGTCTTCTTCACAATTATTTTGGTAACTGTTCTTACTACTCTGATCTTTTGTGATTCAGATTTAGGTATCCCTCCAACTTCTGGCCTATCTTGTTTCAGAACTTATTCAAAGCTACCAAGTACAGTAGTTGACTCTTGAGTTGGTAGCCCGTTTACTATCTGCCATTATTTATGAGTGGATTATTTTCTCTTCTCCCCTCCTCTTGATACAGCCACATATATTCTTCATCTGACTGTTTACCTGCCACTCATGTTTGTACCTTTACAGTGTTGGCCATCACAGCTAAGCTTGTAAAGAACTACTGCTATGTTACAAAGCCTCTGGTGATGGAACCTTCACCGTTTCATCATCTGAACTTTGGAACAAACTACCATGTGAAGTATCCTCCACAGCTACTTACTCACTGTGCATGAGAGAAACTCAAACCTTTCCTGATGCAAAGCTTAAGGTTGGTTTCAGTGGTGAGCGTCTGCTGGCCAGATGGCACATTTAGCCTGGTCAGGTTCATCACAAAAAATGCCATATGGAGCCAGCATAAGACATTACCACCTGCAAGGTGATGGGTAAGGTTTGTATATGATGGCAGTTAAGTGGCTTCAGTAGTATGGACTAAAGCTGTAAATTGGCTCTTAGGACCTGGAATGTTGTCTCACTGCTGGGGAAGGAGCTGGTGCTGATGAAGCAAGTTAATAATTCTCCAAATAGATTTAGTTGGTTTTGGGTCTACACTGTTGTTTTATCAACTAGGACATTGACAAAGTTGTTTCTATTTGGTTACATTTATGCAACCATAGTTTTAGCATATATAACTAACATAGGTGTGGGGGCAATTCTTTCTATGTTGTAGAATATGAGGGGGCAGAACACCTCATATAGATACATGTAGGTTGTATTTTGTATATTGTATTTGTGGTGTGTGCCATTCATCAAGTATAAGCCATCTGCCATTTCCTTAAGGTGCCTATGCATAGATTAATTTCCTGAGTTTGTGGTGCTGTTCCTAATATAGTGCCTTACCAACAGATAGTGATTTTATTTAGTAGGGTGCAATAGATTGTGTTTTGCTGGATATTGTAGAAAATGAAAATGTGTATAATCTTTGTGTGCATGTGTACTTAAATTGGCAGTTAGAAGTAGTCATTTTAATGTAGGCTTGGTACTTTTGGAAGAGTCATAATGAATTCCTTTTGAACTCACAGCAGATTCTATATTTATAAAAGTCTTATGAACTGAAGACTGAAACAGATTTGTACCTTTAGACTTCTGCAATCAGATCCGATTGGATATGGCCAAAATTCTACCAAACTTACAGTATAGTAATTTGTTAGCAGTTGTGCACATTATAAACTTCTCTCTAAAGTCTGGGAATTTTCCTGGAGATATGTAATTCTGTTCATGTAATTTCCTCAGCCAAAGAAGGACATCAGAACAATGCTGACTTTTACAGACCTATCTTACCACTACCACTATCGCCTCTAACCAAAATCCTAGAAAAAGCAGCAGCAATGCAATTTAAGGATCACTTAGATGCAAATGGACTACTAAAAGAGCAACACAATAGTTTTAGGATGGGTAACAGCACAGCGACTGCCTTCTTTTCATTAGTCAACACTAAATTTAGAGCAACAGACACAGGAGAACTGACAAGGTAGTGTCTGTGGACCTAGGTAAAGCAGCTGATTCCTTGACCATTCAAAACTTCCATACAAAGTATTGCTTTTTGGCTTAAAACCTATATTAGCATGGCTTACGAAGTAATTACAGACCAGAACATTTTGGTTAGTGTCCCAGAGGCACCTCTTCCAAACATGTTCAGGTAGCCTAAAGCCACCCTATGGGTCAGTCCTTGAAGGAAGGTCACTGACCAGAACACTGAGCTTAAGCTTCTCTGCCTCTGTATCACTAGTAACCCTCCAGCAATCCTTAACCACTGTCACTGAATCACTTTCATAAGCCTTCCACTACACTTTCCATTCTGGGACTCAAGCTTGGGAACACCTTTTCATCATCAGTTACAAAACTATAAGCTACAGTTTCTTTTAGGGGGAAATTTGTTTCCATACTTCAGAACAAAGCATTATGGAAATCTGTAGAAGCAGTTGTATATATTTTCCTTAAAATCACTGTATTATAGTGTTTGTGTAATGCACATTTATCCTACCAATGGACAATCTGATAAGTGGTTATAAATAAAATATTTAGATGACAGAGTAGATGTAGTTCATTATTATACTATGTACACCATTGAGTGTTTATTATCACTCTGTCTCACTCACAAAAAAAAAGGAAACTTCACATGCACTGTACACACAAACATAATTCTGGAGATTAATATAATCTTAACTATACTACTATAACGATACCATAAAATTACAGAAACATTACAAAAATAAAATGTATGGCAAAACAATAATAAAAAATGAGCCACAAGAAAGCCTAATTCATAAAAACCTATGTAAACTGTATAAAGCCATTTTCTATAAACTACATGGTTACTGAATCCATCAAATGAATGGGAAAGAGTAAGAAAAACTATAAACAAATTAAAAAAAGAACAGATAAATAGAATATGTGATGTTTACATTGCTAATATATATATATATAATACCCTGTGCTGTAGAATTAACATCTTATAACATGGTAAAGCCATTTCTTGTTTACTCAACCCAAACTGCAAGACATTTCATTTTTCATATATCTAGAAATCCATATACATATACAGTGTATTAAACAGTTATGTATTCACCTTAAAGACAAATATGCATGTGTGTGATTCCTTTTTTAATCACTTAGAAAAATAAATGTATTTCGTTTCTGATAAAGAGTTCTCTTATCAAATATTAACAAATATGTCCCAATACTCCTTGTGGTGGCTATTACCTAAATGAGTATTAAACTGTCCACCTCTTAAATGAGTGTACCTGTGGACTGGGTTCACTCTAGGTGACATGGTTGGACACCTTGCCTGTGTGGAATGAGAAAGACAGTATGTTATTACAAAAGGAATCTGCAAAGATCAGCATCCATCTTTGGAAATGGGAGTTAGTAGTTTTAGTGCTGCGTATGCCTGTTACTTAGGGCTTGTTCTAATGAGTCTTTCGCAGGCAGACCCACTCGGTACATATGCACCAACTGTGCCTTTAGTGATCTGTGTGGATTGCGGTTTAATCAGCAGAATGACAAAAATACTGCATGACACATCTTATCCTAGAGAGCAGGACCCTCAAATGAGCCCCAAACAGCACTGCAAGGGGGTGGCAATGTTCAGTATAAATGGGCTTAATCATTTTACTGATGTCTGCATATAAGTTGTAGGAGGCTGAGAATGATTGCAGAATGTTCTTAGAGGAAACTTTCTTACAGGAACCTATAGTCAGGCAGAAATTGATTACTCTGAATATATGCTACCAAGCAGCACCCAAAATGACGGGAGTGGGCAGTAGCAACAGGTACCAAAGAAATTGAGCATTTGATTTATTTAAGGGGAAATGGATGTGATGATGCTATGCATAACCAGAAACAGATAACCACAATATGACAAGTTAAGTAAAGAATGACAAGTTGACAAAGCAAGCTAATGTATTTAAATCTGTCTGACAACTGATTTTACAAAAGCACTCCAAGCCTATTTGTTCTTCATCTGCAAAGTCACCCAGATTACTTCCAGAGACATTGGCACCTTATGTAATCACACCAATTTTTCTTTGCTGGCTTTATAAGCCCTTGCCATCTACATCTATACCCAGTTCCACAAATTAAAATGGCAGCAGTTGCCAACTTTCATAGTTTAGACATAATGAGCTACAAATGAGTGATGCATGGAACTCAGGAGTCAGTACTGACTGCAGTATTAATAAGAATCTAAAGAATCACAGCCCATTTGAAAGGTCTCCCTTTCAAAGGTCCAGAGTTTAGAGTTCAGAATGGACCTTTGACCATAGATTGGAGGATTCTGCATGCTCTTTCTGTATCTACAACAGGTTTTTGCAAGTGTTAGGGGTTTCTAGTACCTATCAAAAATATGCTGTTTGATTAGCTGCATTCAATTATCTATATACTGTTTTTACCCTTGTCTTTGTCGTCCAAGTCATGATTGAAAAAAAGTCCATAAAGCAGCTCGACTGGCACATGATCAATTAAACTAGAAAAAGTAAAGAAAAGGCTGTAAAAGCAGGATACTGTTTATTCACACAGGCATCTAATAGAAGGAATCACTTGGCAATAATATTTAGACACAGTTATCTACCATAAAGAAACAGCTGCAGAACTTAAGTTTTCCTGGCTAAAATGTTGTAAAACCAAAGTGTTAGCTGTTCCCAGTGACACCCAGCATTGAGAATCAGCAGTATTTTAAATGGCTCTTGTAGGTCAGTTTAATGACACACTGGCTATAGTGAAGGTAAACATTTACCAGAAAAGTTACTTGAATATGAATCTGTGAAAGATGCTTATGTGAAACATCTATATATATATATATATATATATATATATATATATATATATATATATATATATATGTGTGTGTGTTTGTGTGTGTGTGTATATATATATATATATATATATATATATATATATATATATATATATATATATATATATAGATAAGTACACACACACACACACACACACATATATATATATATATATATATATATATATATATATATATATATATATATATATATCTGACTCTATAAACTAGGCACAGTTGAGGGGAATGGTGTAAACCCATCTATATATGGGGTGAGCAGTGTCCTCCACAAAAAATGGCAATTGAAAACTTATTTTCAGTGTCATTATTTTGTGTGTGAACATTAAGCTTTACAAAAGTGAGATTCAGAGACATACATACTTTTTTTTATTTACTAGCCTATAGTCCAAGCTGGTTAATTAACATGAGTTCTGAATGCTAGACTTTCCAGCTGAAAGCTCACAGTGTTTAAAACACGACATGACTTGAGATGGAGTGCCTTAGTCAAGGTATCCAGCCCCAACGACTGGTGCCAGGCTTAAATGCGCCATTACTGATCAGCGGTATAACAGGTCGTTAATGATGTGCAGTTCCTGTGTAGTGATTAAAGACTGAGACTCTGGTTCACTGACGGTGTAATTCCTGTGTTGTGATTAAAGACTGAGACTGCGGTTCACTGACAGTGTCTTATTCTGAGACACAGACATCTCAGAGTTAATATATATATATATATATATATATATATATATATATATATATATATATATATATATACACACTTATATAGAGCTATTTCTAATAATCGAAAGACCTCTTACCCAAAGATGACTTTACAGAAACGACAACACAGAATTGTTAATTTACCAAATGATCACACTGCCAAATCGGTGTTGTCACCTCGATAAAATTGTATTCGGGTAAGTGGTCTTTTGATTATTAGAAGTAGACCCATATATATAAATACATATTTATGTATCACACCTCTCAACCTCTTACTGCAAAAAACCTGGGCAAAGTCTAATATAATGGGGGGACAAAGGCCTAAAAATATGGGCAGAGTTTAAATATTGCTCTAATAAACTTAGAAAGTTGCTAGAATAACAGGATTTGTGTTGGCATGCACTTCCTGAAGAATATGAGGTCTGAAACTCAAATGTATATCTTTATTTAGTGACTTCATTCCTCAGACTATCCCAGAGACTTGCCAGAAGACTACAGAATTTATGAGAAACAGACCAAAAATGTTGTTGTATCTTTCGGCTTTTCCCAGTTAGGGGTTGCCACAGCGGAACTCCGGTCCACTAATGATTGGCAGTATATAAGTACTAGACATGTGAGGAGTAATATCCCCAATATCAGGGATGTGGAAAGGGGTGGGCAGACACCCCTGAAAATATGCTTTAAATTCTTTTCCTGCTAAGGCAATTTATTTTGCAGCTACTCCCACTCTTGTGTGATATGAGCTGTCAGTTGCATAAGTGACCCCATCTTGTCATGGAGCCTCACAGAATGATTTCTATAGCACAATGGAGTTTTATAACAATACCTGTTGTCACAGTGACAGTGGGATTCTCAGTGCTGTTTAAACCTTCTTCTGTTGCTATCACTGTGATGGTATAATTATCTCCACAGTGCAGATTTTGTAAAATGCAAGATGAAGCCATAGTTTCACAAGTCTTTATGTCACCATCAGTGCCTTGTGCTGTCACTTTGTATACTAGTGAGGGATCCTCTGCCTCCCAGGACACTGTAGCACTGGAGTTGTCATAATTCATAACAGCTGAAATCTGTTGGAGTGGACAGGGAGCTGTAGAAAATAGAATGAAGGTCAGTTGTTTGTGAATTCACTTAATCAATACACATAGTACAGAGCAAAGAAAACACAATTTTTTTTACAGATGACACATTTAAAATTTTCCTAACATCTGACACATTTTATTTTTATGACATATAGGACCTTCTCATTTGAAGTTTTCATTGTCTATACTTTTAAATCAAATATATTTCTTACTTTGATAGAAATATATTCATAACTGCATTGTTTATGGGGAAACCCTGTCAAATCGATAACACTGAGTTTCTTTTGTTTACTGTTCCTTTCAGGACTCTGTTCCTAATACATTGCCTGTGCCTTGGTTTCACATTTATTTCTTTTGGTACCAATTGTTACACCACAGTTTGATCTTTTGTGACTCATCTCGATGTCTTTGTCTTTAGAGCTATCTTTAATGCATAGAATTTTCAAAAAGCCACGATCTGTCATCATTTATGACCTGCGTATTCTCTTTGTTTCCTGCGCACTCCTGTGATTGTACTGAATGTATTACTGAGACTAATCAAAGCTCTTAATGTTTCAAAATTTGACATTAATGAGATACAACATCTCAGTCAAGGGAGTCTCATAAAACAATTTTTATACAACAATGGAGTTTTATAACAATACCTGTTGTCACAGTGACAGTGGGGTTCCCGGTGCTGTTTAAACCTTCTCCTGTTGCTATCACTGTGATGGTATAATTATCTCCACAGTTCAGATTCTGCAAGATGCAAGATGAAGCCATAGTTTCACAAGTCTTTATGTCACCATCAGTGCCTTGTGCTGTCACTTTGTATTCTAGTAAGGCATCCTCTGCAACCCAGGACACTGTAGCACTGGAGTCGTCATAATTCATAACAGCTGAAATCTGTTGCAGTGGACAGGGAGCTGTAGAAAATAACAGAATGAAGGTTAGATGTGTGTAAATTTAGTTAATCAATGTACACAGAACAGAGTAAAGAAAACACACTCATCTAACGTATGACAACTTTAATATTTTCTCAATGTCTGAAGCATTAAATGCTTGTGACATACAGGATTTTTTCTTTTGATATTTTTAGATTGCATACCTGCAGAACAAATTCATTTCTCACTTTCATTAAAATATGTTCTGAACTGAAGAGTCTATGGAAAAGCAGGTGCATGTCTCTGAGACTGAAGTTTGAGAATTTGTTGTCCCTTTCCTCTTTCACCTTCATGTATGTGGCCTATGCCTTGTCTTCTTCACAATTATTTTGGTAACTGTTCTTACTACACTGATCTTTTGTGATTCAGATTCAGGTATCCCTCTAACTTCTGGCCTATCTTGTTTCAGAACTTATTCAAAGTTACCAAGTACAGTAGTTGACTCTGAGTTGGTATCCTGTTTTCTATCTGCCATTATTTATGACTGGATTATTTTCTCTTCTCCCCTCCCCTTGATACAGCCACATATATTCTTCATTTGACTGTTTACCTGCCACTCATGTTTGTACCTTTACAGTGTTGGCCATCACAGCTAAGCTTGTAAAGAACTACTGCTATGTTATAAAGCCTTTGGTGTTGGAACCTTCACCGTTTCATCATTTGAACTTTGGAACAAACTACCATAGGAAGCATCCTCCACAGCTACTTACTCACTGTGCATGAGAGAAACTCAAATCTTTCCTTCATGCATGTAGCCACACATCCCTACCTGCAAACATTACATTTCTGATTAAAGGCTCAGTAGGTACATCAGGCAAAAAAAATAAAAAATAAAAAATCTGGATAGCTAATTATTGTGATATTTGCAATATCTTTTAGCATAACCCCTTTAGTATTGTGGGATACTACCACTTAGAAACACAAGTTTAAAAAGTTTTTTTTCTTCAAAGCAATGAAAATAACATAGGATATAAGCATAAAAAATGATGTTTTGTCAGGCTTTGACAATGACAAATTATTAAAAAGTAGAGTGATATAAAAATATCATACCAGGTCTGTAGTTATACAATAAGTTGTGTTTGGTTAATCTTTGACAATAACTGATTATTAAGACGAAAAGTGGTATAAAATAGATAAAATCCAGGGCCTCTAATTATGTAATATTCTTTATTAAGAATTCAGAATCAGAAAGGAAGGGTTTACATACATTAAGTATGCCTTAGCACTTCCTCAGAATTCAGAATTAGAAAGGAAGGGTTTACATACATTAAGTATGCATTAGCACTTCCTCAGAATTCAGAATCAGAAAGGAAGGATTTACATACATTAAGTATGTCTTAGCATTTCCTCAGAATTCAGAATTAGAAAGGAAGGGTTTATACACATTAATTATGCCTTAGCACTTCCTCAGAATACAGAAAAGGAAGGGTTTACATACATTAAGTATGCCTTAGCACCTCCTCAGAATTCAAAAAAGGAAGGGTTTACACACATTAATATGCCTTAGCACTTCCTCAGAATTCAGAATCAGGAAGGAAGGGTTTACATACATTAAGTATGCATTAGCACTTCCTCAGAATTCAGAATCAGAAAGGAAGGATTTACATACATTAAGTATGTCTTAGCATTTCCTCAGAATTCAGAATTAGAAAGGAAGGGTTTATACACATTAATTATGCCTTAGCACTTCCTCAGAATACAGAAAAGGAAGGGTTTACATATATTAAGTATGCCTTAGCACTTCCTCAGAATTCAGAATCAGGAAGGAAGGGCTTACATACATTGTGTATGCCTTAGCACTTCCTCAGAATTCAGAATCAGAAAGGAAGGGTTTACATGCATTAAGTATGCCTTAGCACTTCCTTAGAATTCAGAATCAGGAAGGAAGGGTTAACATACATTAAGTATGCCTTAGCACATCCTCAGAATTCAGAATCAGGAAGGAAGGGCTTACATACATTGCGTATGCCTTAGCACTTCCTCAGAATTTAGAATCAGAAAGGAAGGGTTTACATGCATTAAGTATGCCTTAGCACTTCCTTAGAATTCAGAATCAGGAAGGAAGGGTTAACATACATTAAGTATGCCTTAGCACATCCTCAGAATTCAGAATCAGAAAGGAAGGGTTTACATACATTAAGTATGCCTTAGCACTTTCTCAGACTTCAGAATCAGAAAGGAAGGGTTTACATACATTAAGAATGCCTTAATACTACCTCAGAATTCAGAATCAGAAAGGAAGGGTTTACATAATTAAGTATGCCTTAGCACTTCCTCAGAATTCAAAAAAGGAAGGGTTTACATGCATTAAGTATGCCTCAGCACTTCCTCAGAATTCAGAACAGGAAGAAATTGTTTGCATATGTTAAATATTCCTTAGCAATTCTTCAGAATTTAGAATCAGAAAGGAAGGGTTTACATACATTAAGTTTGCCTTAACACTTCCTCAGAATTCAGAATCAGGAAGGAAGGGTTTAAATTCATTAATTATGCCACAGTAATTACTCAGAAATCATAATCAGGAATGGAGGGTTTATACCTTAGAACTTCCTCAGTCTCAGACAGGAAATAGGATGGTAGCTGCCATGGCAGGCTAGGTGATATCAGTTTTAAAAAGTCTTCCCTCAACTGCATGAAGTAGGAGGTATTTGGGTCTTCTACAGATTATTCTAGGGTGAGGTAGGATGGGTTTGCATGGTTAAGGGAAATGATACAGAGGTCCATGAAAGAAAATATATCCATTAATTTGAAAACTAAACATAACTAATTTTAAAATAAAATTATTTGGATGGAGTTATTCCTTCTAGTGAAAGCTGATAGTACAAACTGAATTTTTCAGCTGAGTATCTTAGCTGTTGTCCTATATTGCCTGCCAAAATGCATTTAGTAATTAATATCAGCTAGCACTTGTCAGTATTTTTGTGTGCAGCTTACAAGACAGACATTTTCAAGATCCTTCATGAACATAACAGCTGATTCTTTAATACTCACAAAACAAGTTTTTGATTTTGCCATTCAAACATCACATTTCTGGCAACCCACAAACAGCTTTACTACTCTTCTTTAAAAACAAAATGACATTAGAATTCTCCAACAAACTTGAAAATTATTAAAATTTCAAGCAAAAAGGGCCATTCCCAATAGCTCCATGGGATATTAAAATGTTGCTATTTTATACCACCTCAGCTTCAGACAAATGATTGCTGTTGTGGACTGATCTGCACAAAAGCAGGATCACTTGATTACTCAGTCTGACCTTCCATATCAAATGAGTATCGCATTTCAATGAATACCTTCACACTGCCTGCTGCACATACCTGGGAAATGTAGAGATTTTTGCAGAATGTCCAGATTTTTGCCTCTTATTTTTGGTTTATTTCTAATAAAATTGTTGTTCTCTGGCAAATCATTGGGAAATTATTGAGGATTAAAGCCAGAAAATAATGACAGACATTTGAGTTTCAGACTTCATACCCTTCAGAAAATTTATGTTAATGCAAAACCTATTATTCTATCAACTTTCTAAATTTGAAAGAGCAAAATTTAAACATTGACCCTATTTTTGATCCTCCCCCATTATTTATGGCATTGTTCAGACTTCTTGCTCTAAGAGGTTGAAGGGTATGCTGTAGGAACTCCCTACACAACCCCAAAATGTATCATATCGTACATTACCCTGCAGTCTTTCTTTCTGTAAATCTGCAGTCTGACTTGAATGCTAATGGAGCATTTCATCTACTCATCCCAATGTGTAGTTACATAAAACTGATGTTAAAACAAGAGATCCCATCACTCTGATTCCTTATTGACATGCGGACTACTAAGTCTGGACATTCAATTTTATTTCTGGTTTACTTATTTTACAATTAGTATGCTTATCCCTGTAACATGCAGTTTTGAAGTCATTTACTAGGCTTCCACTGCCTTTTAACACATGAAGATCTACACACTGCTTAACAAAAAACAGAGCCACTTTATACAATTACTGACTATTTAAATTACAACATGAAATGAGGAGTAGACTGAGAAGAGAAAGGTAAGACTTTAAATGCCTTTAGCTATAAAGTGCTATGTGCAATGCTGCTGCATAAAGGGCAGTGTTGTCTTTAATCAATTTGCTTAAAACACTGAAAATAAACAACAAAAAGCTCAACAGAGCACACCAACCAATAGAAAAACACTCAAATTTAGTCTCAGTATACAAATGGAAATGCACCTGCCTTCACCCAACCTAATCAAAGGGTTTTTTTCCTCTGGTTCTCAAGCTCTACAACTCTCATAGTTATCCCTACCTTCAAGCTTAATGAATTTGTTAACTATGCATGATATTGAATGTATTTATGAGTAACTATTCTACATAAATTATCTTTAATATTAATCAGTTGTATCTAAATTGTATAATGCATCTTGAAGGTTTTCTCCTCCGGCTTCCACTGAAAATGGGCCAGTTTGGTCCAGTGGACTTCCCCGGTAATCAAACTGCAAATAAATTAAAAAAATAAATAAATATATGTTGTTGTTGTATCTTTCGGCTTTTCCCAGTTAGGGGTCACCACAGCAGAACTCCGGTCCGCTAATGATTGGCAGTAGATTTTTACGTACCGAGTTGCCAGCTCTGATGCACAACCTTCAACGAAGGTATGCCCATTCACGCATGTCTCCACACAGAAGACGCTTTAGCTGAAAATCGAACAGGACAATGTCATACTGTGAAGTGACAATATATATATATATATATATATATATATATATATGAGAACTGAATTTGAGTGAATGTTACATTGTTTAACATCTGTAGTGCTGTTTGTTTCATTGTCCCTTTAATTATTCTGTACACTTTGAAGTAGTATGGTGTAAGACTTTTTGGAATCCCACCCACAGTCATAGTTGCATCTCTAGTATCAGTGATGTTATGGACTGATGATGTAATTGTTACTGAAGGAAGAGGGTAAATTGAAAGAAATCATAATTTAAAGGGGCCGCCTGTAATTTTGTGACCCTTTTATTTTATATTTATAAATCAGTATTTTCTGGCAGGTAGGTAGTCATTCTACTTGCTTTCACTAACATTTCCTTTAATGACATTAGTCTTCCTTATTGACTCACCAACTGTTACTGTTTGAAGAGAGTGTCCAAAGAGAATCCAGCTGAGTTTTGATCAGAATACAGAGTATATATATTGAATTTGCATACGCCTCACTTACAGTAAAAAGTGAAACCATGTCTAGTGTAGAATTTATTAGAACAGTTATAAATGTAATTTATTTTTATCCATTTCTTTTCTTCTCTGTTGTTTATCTGCAAACAGAGTGTTGTTCTCATGGCTTAGAGATGTGTGACTTTTGTTTTTTTTTGAATATAAAAGAACAGGGAAATGTCTTTTGAAGTGTGCTGGATACCTTTTCTGCTTCATTTTGGTCTCCTTGCTGTTTGCCATTGTGAATATAAAAAACTGAAATAACAGAAGTTGTCGTTTGAACTGTAATTGCTAATGGACTTAACGGTTTACATATCACTAAGCCATACCTGCATTATGTGCAAGAAGAAGAAACAAACTTGGTTGCAGATTTGGTTGCATATTGTGAATGTATTTTGTTGTTATAGTAAGAAAAAAAAATAGTCTGGTTACTCGTTTTACTCCAGGCCAGCAACAGAATGAAGATGTCATGTGATGAGCATTGTGAAATGAGGGAAGATATTTGCATATAACTGTGCGCTATGCTATGCTATGATATAGATGCTATCTTGACTTGTCTATGTAGTGTATTTGTATGGGAAAGATATCTACTTGAAGGTTATTTATTAATTTAGTGAACTTGTGATAGGGATATTACTTGTACAGCAACTATAGACAGGAAGAGTAGGTATCTTGAGCTTAGGTTTTTCTGTAAGCATCCTATTTTTATTTCTTTTTATTTCTGTGTGTGTGTCCAACATTTATTAACTTTAAAGCTCTTGTGGCTGACTTCTGTTGTTTTATATAAAAATTGTTTGCATTTTATTTGTCTATGAACAGGTTAGTCAGTATTTGCACTGTTGGCTAACAAGCTGTGTAGCACATCTTCCAAATCATTTGACTGCCTAGGCCTATTGCCACTAAAACAGATATGAATTAGTGTGTTTGCATTTACTTTAATCTAAGAACAACAAGTAACTGGGGTGTCTTCGGCCCTAATCCAGGGTTGTGGCAGTACTTTTACATCAGGAAGAAGGTTCTGGAGGACAGGAGAATTATACCAGCATTTCCTGGAAATTGTGTGTGTGCATGCACGCACATATATGTTTTTGTGTGTGTGTGTGTGTGTGTGTGTGTGTGTGTGTGTGTGTGTGTGTGTGTGTGTGTGTGTGTGTGTGTGTGTGTGTGTGTGTGTGTGTGTGTGTGTGTGTGTGAAAATAATTTGTATGAAAGACAGTTACTGTATATAAAATGGCACCCAAAGATACTGGTTCACAAAAAGAGTGGTGAGGCAGAGGACTTTGATGCTTGGGCATGTGCAGTCAAGTCTGGTTGTGGAGATTGAAAACCAGTGCCAAGGACAGAAGTGCATGTTACATTTATACTGTTGGGGTAGGTTGTAGTTTATGAATTAGAGACTTCTGTGCACTTTCTTGCTATTATTTTCACGCTTGGTTAGCATTGTTGGGATTCAGGCCCATTGGTTGCTAGCTATCCTGCTATCTGTGTGTCACACTGGGGGCAGTGGTTTCATCCCCCTTTCTTAGTAAGTCCTAGAGTGTTAAGGCTACTCTTTTAAGTCTTACAATATTTCCCTATGAAATCTGTTTGTATATGTTAAAAGTATATGTGGTTAACAAGGTTTGGAAGGTTAGTGGAGTCAGCATGAGAATTAAATCTAAATAGATGCCGCTCTGTTGGTAAAATTATTTAATTTAAACCATGGTGACTCCTGCTGGCTATGTAACCACAATTAATATCATGTTATATTATTTAGAAAAATGTATAAATACATGGAACATTATGAATTAATGTTTGCTTGTCATCAAGCCGCATTAAAATACAGGATTAAATGATGATGGACATCATTATCCCTCTTTGCACATCAATTTGAAGAGACACATCAGTGTTAACTTAGAGTGTAAAATGGAATTCAAACCAATAATGTTAACAAAACTGTAACAGCCTAGGCCATACAGTATTGAGCTTTCTAGAATAGATTAATTCAGTTTATGTTTATGCCTGTTCTAAAAATACCAGCTGTCATTTTATGAACTGTGCTAGTTGTTACCAAGACCCCACAAGACAGGACACATACCACAGATACTGAGTAGCTAGCATATTTGAAAGAATAAGTATATGAGACTAATGAGGATTAACGTAGTAAAGCAACACAGACCAATGAAGCTTACTAAACACAAACTGACTTTTCTTGTCTGAATCTTGTAGCAGACTTCATCAAGGATATTAAACTTTCCCTTGAAACATGCTGTGATCCAAACCTGGAACAAACTCCATATATGTCCACTTCATCTGGACTGCTCATGTCAAGACTATTGCTGAGACATTTTCCAAGATGTGCCTTACATCACAAATATTACAGTTGCTCTGTCATTTGCAATTAATATAGACAGGACTTTCCCTTGTTCAAATACTATATGTCTGGTACTCTACCATCATGTACAGGTTTATAGGTTCATAGGTATATACTACTAGGCTAACGACCATTGGGACCTTTAAAAGTCTAGACAAGCATCCCAAATGTAACCGGAAGGTTTATGTGATGGCCATTCTAAGTCTAGCAAAGCTTTCAAAATGCTTTGTGCATGTTTATATGCCTTAGAGGTTGTTTTGGGGGGATACGTATAAGCTAGGGCAAGATTTACAGGCTGTCTCTGTCCATTACAGGCATAGGTGTAGACCTGGGGGATATTTTCAATGTCCCATTCACTGATCCATGTTTCTCTTGAATAGGGTTATGGAAGAGCTCTGCTTCATATGGATGGGAAGGGGAGTTCTCTGAGAAATATATCTGTCCCTCAAATATGTCCTGTTTATGTTGCAAGCAAAGTTTAAATCCCTAGATCATGTAATTCTAATGCTATTCATTTTGCAAATATGACCAAGGTCCATTAGAGTGGATCTAAGCATGCCTTGTATGCCATGCTTTGGTTAGTCTGTAAGTATTGACCTCCTTTGTGCAGTCTGTGAGTATTGATCCCCCTTGGGCAGCCCATGAGTAGTGAACCCCTTTAGGCAGCTCAAGAGGACTAATCCCTTTTAGTCACTCAGTGAGCACTTCACCTCTTTGTTACTGTCCTTAATTTTCTGCCAAATTGTATTCTCTGTCAAACTTTTTACAATTCATGTAAATGATACATTGGTCTTGTCTTATTTAATTAATCGCCATTTCATTGCCACATTTGTAACTTACCATTTAAATTTCTGCATGCATTTGCATGTTAATTTAACAGGAAGTCTAGAAATATCAGATACAACTGTTCTGCTGATTTCTTACTTTTATATTCATTAAACTTTTTTTCCATGCCCAGCACTATAACTCCATACTAGGACATTTGTCAAATACACAATACAACATTAACTCATACATAATTTGCCTGATATTTTACTGGCTGTCTGACAGAACCCATAATGTTAAAGTCAGGGGTGTTTGCTTGCAAACAGAAAAGTATCACCTGTGGTATCTCACAGGGTTCTGTCCTGGGCCCCCACCTCTTTGGTATATACTTCTTTGGCATGAAAGCTAGACTATGGCTAGCCAAGTTTTCTAATGTTTGCAAACTGGGGAGCAATTATGAAATATCATTTTGATACTCCAATTATTTGACAAAAACTAGGCCAAACAAATGCCAGGTGTATTACTCATGGCCTCCTCCTCAATGCCAAGGAATGCAGTATAGTTTCCTTTTGAAAATCTAGCACAAGCTCCACTTATTAAAATAGATAAAGTTACACTTAAAACTTGACCCACTCAGCAGGGACTTGGGTACCAATAATGAGAACAGAGTCTCCTTTTGCCAACATGTTTCTGTGGTGAGTAGAAAATCCTTCTACCTTACACAAGGTCCAAAGAAGTTACAGTCCCTCAGCACCCTTAGCTACTGTAATAGACTCAAAGTCCTGTCCCACTATCCAGTGTCATATAGACAGGGGTGATCTCTGCTTAGCCTTCTGTGTTGTGAATAACCTAGCACTCTTTGAACACCTTTACCTAAATAAAACCAGTGGTAAAGCAAGCACCCACTCCAGGATCCTAAACCTATACTGCAATTTCAACAATCAACAATACCAAATGGAGTGACAGGTACCCAACCCAACATATTCCCCATTTTTTGAATAGGCTGTCCTTGCTTATCAAGTAGATATGTGGGGAATATCTGTTTAATGGGGGCATTGTCTGCCATAAATACTGAATTACATGGTTTCTTGGCCAAAAGCTTAGTAAAATCCTATGAACTCTAGAATGTTTTTTATCTGCAACTAGGTTTTCTCTGTTTATTTGTGTCACTATCATGCATATCGTTGCCTGCTACATTCTGTGATGTCATATACGCTGTTCACTGTTTTTATCTGACGACTGTGTGCTAAATGTATATGCCTTAACAATTCACTGTTTTATCTGATGACTGTGTGCTAAATGTATATGCCTAAACAATTCACTGTTTTATCTGAATACTGTGTGCTAAATGTATATGCCTTAACAATATATTTGCTGTATGTTGTTCACTGCACTAGCTGATCAGAATGTAGTGAAACCTGTATGCTTAACAATGTAACTGTTGTATGTTGTTCACGGTAATTATGGGTCACTGTGTACCTAAGTATGTATGTATGTATGTATGTATGCTTTAACAGTGTAACTGTTGTATGTTGTTCACGATAATTATGGGTCACTGTGTACTTAAGTATGTATGTATGTATGTAGGCTTTAATAATGTAACTGTTGTATGTTGTTCACAATAATTATGGGTCACTGTGTACTAAAGTATGTATGTATGTTTTAACAGGGTAACTGTTGTATGTTGTTCACGGTAATTATGGGTCACTGTGTACTTAAGTATGTATGTATATATGTATGCTTTAACAGTGTAACTGTTGTATGTTGTTCATGGTAATTATGGGTCACTGTGTACTTTATGTATGTATGTATGCTTTAACAGTGTAACTGTTGTATGTTGCTCACGGTAATTATGGGTCACTATGTACTTAAGTATGTATGTATGTATGTATGCTTTAACAGTGTAACTGTTGTATGTTGTTCATGGTAATTATGGGTCACTGTGTACTTAAGTATGTATGTATGTATGCTTTAACAGGGTAACTGTTGTATGTTGTTCATGGTAATTATGGGTCACTGTGTACTTAAGTATGTATGTATGTAGGCTTTAACAGTGTAACTGTTGTATGTTGTTCACGATAATTATGGGTCACTGTGTACTAAAGTATGTATGTATGCTTTAACAGGGTAACTGTTGTATGTTGTTCATGGTAATTATGGGTCACTGTGTACTTAAGTATGTATGTATGTAGGCTTTAACAGTGTAACTGTTGTATGTTGTTCACGATAATTATGGGTCACTGTGTACTAAAGTATGTATGTATGCTTTAACAGGGTAACTGTTGTATGTTGTTCACGGTAATTATGGGTCACTGTGTACTTAAGTAAGTATGTATGTATGTATGCTTTAACAGTGTAACTGTTGTATGTTGTTCATGGTAATTATGGGTCACTGTGTACTTAAGTATGCATGTATGTATGTATGCTTTAACAGTGTAACTGTTGTATGTTGTTAACAGTAATTATGCGTCACTATGTACTTAAGTATGTATGTATGTATGCTTTAACAGTGTTGCTGTTGTATGTTGTTCATGGTAGTTATGGGTCACTGTGTACTTTATGTATGTATGTATTCTTTAACAGTGTAACTGTTGTATGTTGTTCATGGTAATTATGGGTTACTATGTACTTAAGTAGGTATGTATGTATGCTTTAACAGTGTAACTGTTGTATGTTGTTCACCTTAATTATGGATCATTGTGCACTTAAGTATGTATGTATGTATGTATGCTTTAACAATGTAACTGTTGTATGTTGTTCACGGTAATTATAGATCACTGTGTACTTAAGTTTGTATGTATGCATGCTTTAACAGTGTAACTATTTTATGTTGTTCACGGTAATTATGGGTCACTGTGTACTTAAGTATTATGTATGTATGCTTTAACAGTGTAACTGTTGTATGTTCATGGTAACTATGGGTCACTGTGTACTTAAGTATATATGTATGTATGCTTTAACAGTGTAACTGCTGCTTGGTGTTTACTGTGATAGTTGATCACTAGGAAATGAAACATATGCTTTTTCAGGGTAACTGCTTTATTCTGTTCACTGTAACCTGTCTACATTGGAAATTAATGTGTGAGTGTGTGTGTGAGTGTGTGTGAGTGTGTGTGTGTGTGTGTGTGTGTGTGTGTGTGTGTGTGTGTGTGTGTGTGTGTGTGTGTGTGTGAGTGTGTGTGTGAGTGTGTGAGTGTGTGTGTGAGTGTGTGTATGTGAAGCAGTTTATTGAAAAGTATAGTTAATTTTGGGCAATAACCACTGAAGGTAGTGAAACCTTGAGGGAATGGTGAAAAAGGGATCTGAGGATTTAGTCCAAATACTCTGCTTGGTGGGCTGTTCATAAGTCTGTGTGGATTGAGTACCTGGGTGACAATAAACATTTCCTGCATAGTTTTGAGGCCAAGATGTACTTAACGAGTTGTTTATTAATTCATACTTGTGTGCTTTTTTTATACTAGTGGTGTGGCATGATACACCATACCCCTGGCGGCCATAAGATTTTATATTTAGATAAATGTTTGTAGGTAGAGGAGTAGATCCAAGGAGCACATCCACTCCCCACCATGTGTCACAGTTGGTTCGTAGTGGTGAAATTCGAATTCCCATGACTGTCCATCTGTCCGTCACCAATTGGACTTCATAGTGGTGAGAGTTAAACAATCATCTGGATGTCATGGACTGGCCTTCACAATTCTTACAACATCTTGTTTCCCCTTTTTATCTGTTCTCACCCCACTCTTTTTTTTACTTTTGCTGTCACTTAACTGTACTACCTACCCCAACTTATTTGTTCCAGCTTTTACCCATTCCCTGTATAAGAGAGTGTTTTGCATTCCACTGAAAATGGCCATTGCAAACAGTGTCACTGTAATTTGTTGAGCTGTTTGAGCAAACACTGAAATATTCAGCATTAGGTGGTTATTATTGCAGTAGCCTTAGCTACATGGGTTATATCCTACCTCAGAATTAACAGTCAGCTTCCAAAGTTTATGGACACCTTCCATGTCCCTAGACTATCAACAACTTGATTTAGCAGGAAGCAAATCAGTGGTCTGATAGCCAAACCTTTCTTAACTTTCTTGCTGTCAAAGAGCATTACCCTTGCTGGCTTTTAAGGATCAATGGTCAGCTATTGTTTCTCCATAGCTGGACAGATAAGTTCCCCTCAGGGAAAAAAAAAACTTCCACATTTAATTTTATTACCAAAACAGTACTTTCAAAAAAATTATTATTATTATTATTATTATTAGGATCTAATTTTTTTGGCTGTTACATCACATTTGTTTCAGTTAAAAAGTGTGCTATGTTTTCTTGTTTTTAGTGTAAACATCTACTTTTGCCAAGTTTACTTTAATTTCTCTTGACAATAATTTTCAAAATTATTTTTAAGGGGTGGGAAGAGTACATTTTATGTTCAGCACTGCGTAATTTGGGTGAAGACACTACTGTCTTGATAGCTATCTTCCAGAGACTGCTGCTGGCCTCAGTGCCCACATTCTAGGGTTTTTTCCAGCTCTGCCATGAAGAACTTACCAGTTCTTTCATTCTTCCTTCCTTTAGAAAAAAAAAAAATGAAGGCACCTTTTGTCACTTCAGCGGGCTGCTTCCTTGCCACAGCCATAGATGGGTCACCCTGCAGAGATCACTTCAGGTTCCTCAGAGCACTCATCTTTGTCTTTGGGTTTCTCTGGTTTAGTTTCTTCAGCCAACATGGACCAGGGGATTAGACAAGTCCTCTGTGGCTATTGGAGTGTTCTTTGCGGTCATGGTAGAACCACTGTTGCATGTCTTGAAGGAAGAAGCAGGGAAGCCTTCTCTGCCTATCTGAACTAATATGCTCCTGACATGAGTCAGTCTGCCTACATGGATAATCTTGTAAAAATAAGGCAAACAAACATTTATCGTCTGTCTCTGTTGCTCTAGATAGGGAAGATTTATTGAGCTTAGCTTGGGGCTTAGTTCAGGCTCTTAGCCCTTCTCATTCTGGATCTATTGGTAAGAGGAAAATTAATTCTTCAGTTTCTTAAGATTCCCCTTTGTGATGAACAATGAATACAGTGAGCAATGAATCTGAATGAATAAATTCAATTATTTCACCTCAGGCAACAGATTTTGATTCTGAGGCGAGTACTTCTGATTTTTTCTCTTGGGAGAATTTTCCTTTTCTGAAACAATATCTAGGATGAATTTTATTTCTAATCTGTAATCTGAACCTGCAATGATTTCCTTGTTGACTTCTTCTACAGCTAAACGTTTGGTAAATGCTGAACCCTCCTAATGTTTCAAGGAGGAGAACGCTTTTGTTAGATTCAGAAAAGAATGTATGCCTCTCCCACTCTTATTTTTGAATTCTTGTCAGGTTTAAATGTTAAAAGTGTTTTTCTTGCTTTTCTGAAAATAAGAGGAATATTACTACTTCTTTTGAGGGTAAATCTTTTTCAAACATTCTTATTTCTTCTGTTTCTTAAGTAAGTGTTGCCTTTCATAGCAGCAGCTACAGCGTCTGTGATGAGATTTCCACGGGTACACTCTCAACATTTGCCTCAAGGTGTAAAATGTGGAAATTTGAAATTTAACTGTGATAAGATTGTCTTTGGACCATCTGCTGCTGAGGGCCTGGAGAAATGTGACGAGAGAGGGGAACTGATTCAAGGAGTGACTCGGATAGTTCATTCTTCTTTCTTGCACTTTGTTAACAGTTTCATCCTTATTTCAGGATCCATTATAAAAAGAAAAATAAACCGATTCCATAATCGTCAGTCAAGGAGATGTACAAAAACAATAGTAAGGAGGCACTAGATGGAAGAGTGAGCCTCCCAGAAACAAGGACAGTCCAACAAGTCTGAATGAGTATCATCAGCTTGGACTCTCCCTTACCACCCTGGCAATCCTTTAATTCTTCCACAAAAACAGATAATCTCAGACAAAAGGGTGCTGAGAGTTAATCATCAGGGGCACACATAGTAGTGGTAGTCCATACATCCTTTTTGGGGGATTCCACCCCATTTGTTAGATCAAACTTCTTTGTTTCCACCTGTTATTCATTATCTGCTGATAAAAGATCCTGCCCCTCTGTCTCTGGCAGGGAAAGGTTTTAATTCAAGAATGTTCCTGCTACCAAAGAAAAAAGCTTCATGGAGACTAGTCCTAGATCTTTCTTTTCTCAAACAGTTTTTGAAAGTTCCAAATTTCAACATACTATAATTGAACAATTTGTTACCTCTTATTCCCCTTTTCAAGTTTTTGATCACTCTAGATATAAAGGATGCTTATCATTTCATTCCAACAGCCACAGACTTCACTTTGTTTAATTTTTCTTTCTCTGGATTGCACTTAAAGTTCTCTGCATTCCCTTTTGAGTTATCCAGTGCTCCAAGTGTATTCACAAAGTACCTAGCTCCAATGAAAACCTATTGCAGACTGCAAGGTATTTGCATTGTCCTTGTTTAGATGACCTGCTTATCTGTGCAGTGTCTTTTGCAAAGTGTCAGGAATCGTTCACTTTGCTGAGACATCTGTTTCACAGACTCGGTTCCCAGGAGAACATTCATAAGTCTTTAGTTACGTCATCTCGCAGGATTGTATTCCTAGGGTGCCTCTTGGATACATCAGCTCAAAGAGCTTTCCTAGCACAAGAAAAAGTAGATCTATATATAGATCTGTTCCCAAAGTTTTTCGACTCAGTCTAGGACTTCAGTAAGGGAATTTCTCAGGCTACTAGGATTCACAGTATCTATGTTTCTCATGGTTTCTTATGCCAGGCACTGCATGAGAAAGATTTAATGGGACATAATTTCTGCATGATCCCAACATCAATACCACCTGACTTTTAAATTCCACTGTTGGGGATTTTAAAAAGGAACTGCTTTCAGGGAAATACAAGTTTTATCTTAATTCTGGCCACTCATACTCCCTTCTAGCACTAATACTTTCTGTAATAACAGATGTGTCAGACTTTGGTTGGGGTGGGGGCTTTGTCTTTTGAGGTAAAAGTTCAGAGTCTTTGAAAAAAAAGCCAGATCAAAACACATAAATATCAAGGAGATGTTGGCAGTAATAAATGCATCCAACTCTCTCAATCATTTGTTGTTCCCTGGATCTCAAGTGATCACAGTAAATAACACAGTGGTGTGATACATTAACAAAGGGGAGGGGGTCCAGATCATACCTTCTGTGTAGATTAGTCATGGTAGATTGGGATATAGCAATTCAGCACAATGTCACTCTGCAGAGACCTTGCATTCTATGAGAACAAAATGTTGTGGCAGAGAGACTGAGCAAACCCACATAAATGAATCAGCAGTCTTCTTGGATTTGATTCACCTGCAGGGAACACCTTAAATGGATCTGTTTGCCACCATTCATAACAAACAAATGGGAATATTCTGGTCCAGGAATCCTCTCAGTCAGGCCTGAAAACTAGATGTTTTCTTACTTCTTTGAAAGGGAATGTTCCTGTACACCTTTCCACTCTTTCCGCTGACATCGGGGGTCATTCTGAAGATTCAGAAAGACTTTCCAAAGATCACTGAGGTGACTCTCTTCTGGCTGAGACAGCAGTGGTTCTTCCTTTATTTGGAAATGACCAGAGGAAAATACCACAGACTGCCACACAGACCTGATTTACTCACAGAAGACAGGGGTTGTCTGATACACATCAACTTAAAACAACTTCAGCTAATGGCCTGGATGGTACAATTTTAATTCCCTTTAGGCATAGTCAGCACCTCCTTGGGATCTTGATTTTATTTTGGCAAAAGTAACTCTTACTCCATTTGAATTGTCTCATAAGGCTAATTTGAGCTTCTTAATGTAGAAAACAGTTTTGCTGATTGTTCTGACTTCTGCAGGAAGATTACCTGAATTGCAAGCTCTCATGGTGGGTCAGCCTTATTTAATGTTATAATCTTTGAGAATGAATTCTTCATTTATTTCTACATTGGAATGCAAGTGTACTTTGTGCCAAGCTATCTATCTTCCTGTCTAATTTCCAGAACCTAAAAATGAGAAAGGATTCTTGATACTCTGGTTTCCCACAGACAGCTAAGATACTATCTTGACAGAACTAAAACTTTCAGAAATTCTAATTAGTTTTTCATTACTTATGAAGGTAAGAAAAAAGAACAACCACTGTTAAAGCAGGAAATCTCCATAATGTTATTCTTTTTTTTGCTTCTACCATAACAAGTCACTTCTAGGCAGGGGCAAATCACATTCCATTAAGGCCCTGGCTTTAGTGGCTTTTTTGAAGGCGGGTGGACTCTAGAACTATTCCAGAGGCAGCAACATGGTCCTGTGTACATAGTTTCACAAAGCACTACAAACTGGATTCCTTTTCCAGGCATAAAGCAGACTTTGCTAGGACCATGGGCTCACAGATCCTCCAGCTTCCATCTTTAAGTTGTCATGAAATGTTTGAAGGCTTGCTTGAGATGACAATGATCTGGGCATATGGAAGGTACCCTTAAGCTTTGGAAGTGGGACATCTGTTATATCCTAAGCGAGATATAACCCATATAACTTAGGTTACTGAAGCGGCGATCTATTTGAGTATTTACTGTTATGGTAAATTTACTTTCACAACTGTACTTGACACACAAGTGAGATTCAGAAACTGATTTCAGATATTTTTTCTCCAAAACTATACTCAGAGCTATGTTATTTGTCTGCATAGCTAGACTTCTCCAGTCAGAATCTCACAATATTTGAAAACCTAATGTGAAAAAAGATGTAACATGTCAATCGAGGTAGTATCATACAATTTCTATAAAATAAATAAATACCTGTTGTCACAGTGACAGTGGGGTTCCCGGTACTGTTTAAAACTTTGTCTGTTGCTATCACTGTGATGGTATAATTATCTCCACAGTGCAGATTTTGCAAAATGCAAGATGAATCCATAGTTTCACAAGTCTTTATATCACCATCAGTGCCTTGTGCTATCACTTTGTATACCAGTGAGGCATCCTCTGCAACCCAAGACACTGTAGCACTGGAGCCGTCATAATTCATAACAGCTGAAATTTCTTGCAGTGGACAGGGAGCTATGGAAAATAACAGAATGAAGGTTAGAGTCTAGGAATTCATTTATTTAATACTATAGTGCTGAAAAAATACAATTAATTAACAGATGAAACATTTAATATTTTGTTATCAGCTGACATGTTTAACGTTAATGACATCTAGGGCTTCTTCAATTGATGTTTTCAATTTATATACCTGTAGAACACATACATTTCTGGGTCTATATTACCATCTTGAATGGTCGAACGCTCACATGAGCGAAACGGTAGTAAAACAGACTGCCTATCTGGACTAATATGCTCCTGACATGAGTCAGTCTGCCTATATGGATAATCCTGTAAAAATAAGGCAGACAAACATTTATCGTCTATCTCTGTTACTCTAGATAGGGAAGATTTATTGAGCTTAGCTTGGGGCTTAGTTCAGGCTCTTAGCCCTTCTCATTCTGGATCTATTGGTAAGAGGAAAATTAATTCTTCAGTTTCTGAAGATTCCCCTTTGTGATGAACAAGGAATACAGTGAGCAATGAATCTGAGTGAATAAATTCAATTATTTCACCTCAGGCAACAGATTTTGATTCTGAGGCGAGTACTTCTGATTTTTCTCTTGGGAAAATTTTCCTTTTCTGAACAATATCTAGGATGAATTTTATTTCTAATCTGTAATCTGAACCTGCAATGATTTCCTTGTTGACTTCTACTACAGCTAAACGTTTGGTAAATGCTGAACCCTCCTAATGTTTCAAGGAGGAGAAAGCTTTTGTTAGATTCAGAAAAGAATGTATGCCTCTTCCACTCTTATTTTTGAATTCTTGTCAGGTTTAAATGTTAAAAGTGTTTTTCTCGCTTTTCTGAAAATAAGAGGAATATTACTACTTTTTTTGAGGGTAAATCTTTTTCAAACATTCTTATTTCTTCTGTTTCTTAAGTAAGTGTTGCCTTTCATAGTAGCAGCTACAGCGTCTGTGATGAGATTTCCACGGGTACACTCTCAACATTTGCCTCAAGGTGTAAAATGTGGAAATTTGAAATTTCCCTGTGATAAGATTGTCTTTGGACCTTCTGCTGCTGAGGGCCTGGAAAACTGTGACGAGAGAGGGGAACTGATTCAAGGAGTGACTCGGATAGTTCATTCTTCTTTCTTGCACTTTGTTAACGGTTTCATCCTTATCTCAGGATCCCTTATAAAAAGCAAAATAAACCGATTCTATAATCGTCAGTCAAGGAGATGTACAAAAACAATAGTAAGGAGGCACGAGATGGAAGAGTGAGCCTCCCAGAAACAAGGACAGTCCAACAAGTCTGAATGACTATCATCAGCTTGGACTCTCCCTTACCACCCTGGCAATCCTTTAATTCTTCCACAAAAACAGATCATCTCAGACAAAAGGGTGCTGAGAGTTAATCATCAGGGGCATAAAAGATCCTGCCCCTCTGTCTCTGGCAGGGAAAGGTTTTAATTCCAGAATGTTCCTGCTACCAAAGAAAAAAGCTTCATGGAGACTAGTCCTAGATCTTTCTTTTCTCAAACTGTTTTTGAAAGTTCCAAATTTCAACATACTATAATTGAACAATTTGTTACCTCTTATTCCCCTTTTCAAGTTTTTGATCACTCTAGATATAAAGGATGCTTATCATTTCATTCCAACAGCCACAGACTTCACTTTGTTTAATTTTTCTTTCTCTGGATTGCACTTAAAGTTCTCTGCATTCCCTTTTGAGTTATCCAGTGCTCCAAGTGTATTCACAAAGTACCTAGCTCCAATGAAAACCTATTGCAGACTGCAAGGTATTTGCATTGTCCTTGTTTAGATGACCTGCTTATCTGTGCAGTGTCTTTTGCAAAGTGTCAGGAATCGTTTACTTTGCTGAGACATCTGTTTCACAGACTCGGTTCCCAGGAGAACATTCATAAGTCTTTAGTTATGTCATCTCGCAGGATTATATTCCTAGGGTGCCTCTTGGATACATCAGTTCAAAGAGCTTTTCTAGCACAAGAAAAAGTAGATCTATATATAGATCTGTTCCCAAAGTTTTTCGACTCAGTCTAGGACTTCAGTAAGGGAATTTCTCAGGCTACTAGGATTCACAGTATCTATGTTTCTCATGGTTTCTTATGCCAGGCACTGCATGAGAAAGATTTAATGGGACATAATTTCTGCATGGTCCCAACATCAATACCACCTGACTTTTAAATTCCAGTGTTGGGGATTTTAAAAAGGAACTGCTTTCAGGGAAATACAAGTTTTATCTTAATTCTGGCCACTCATACTCCCTTCTAGCACTAATACTTTCTGTAATAACAGATGTGTCAGACTTTGGTTGGGGTGGGGGCTTTGTCTTTTGAGGTAAAAGTTCAGAGTCTTTGAAAAAAAAGCCAGATCAAAACACATAAACATCAAGGAGATGTTGGCAGTAATAAATGCATCCAACTCTCTCAATCATTTGTTGTTCCCTGGATCTCAAGTGATCACAGTAAATAACACAGTGGTGTGATACATTAACAAAGGGGAGGGGGTCCAGATCATACCTTCTTTGTAGATTAGTCATGGTAGATTGGGATGTAGCAATTCAGCACAATGTCACTCTACAGAGACCTTGCATTCTATGAGAACAAAATGTTGTGGCAGAGAGACTGAGCAAACCCACATAAATGAATCAGCAGTCTTCTTGGATTTGATTCACCTGCAGGGAACACCTTAAATGGATCTGTTTGCCTCCATTCATAACAAACAAATGGGAAAATTTTGGTCCAGGAATCCTCTCAGGCAGGCCTGAAAACTAGATGTTTTCTTACTTCTTTGAAAGGGAATGTTCCTGTACACCTTTCCACTCTTTCCGCTTACATCCGGGGTCATTCTGAAGATTCAGAAAGACTTTCCAAAGATCACTGAGGTGACTCTCTTCTGGCTGAGACAGCAGTGGTTCTTCCTTTATTTGGAAATGACCAGAGGAAAATACCACAGACTGCCACACAGACCTGATTTACTCACAGAAGACAGGGGTTGTCTGATACACATCAACTTAAAACAACTTCAGCTAATGGCCCGGATGGTACAATTTTAATTCCTTTTAGGCATCTATTTTCTAAGGATGTGCAACAGGTAAGATGCAAAAAAAAACCTACACAAATGGAAGCATTTTCTAGTTGATGTCACATTAGAATTTCTTTGGTACTACAATATTTGTGTGAGCTATTATCATCTGGTGTTTCTTATTCCTCTATCAAAGTTCATTTGTAAGCCATTTCAATATGTCTTCTTATGGATCCCCCTCTTTCAGCACTCCCATGTCAATATGTTTTTGAAAGGGCTTCTACACTCCCATCCACCCTGATAGTAGTCAGCACCTCCTTGGGATCTTGATTTTATTTTGGCAAAAGTAACTCTTACTCCATTTGAATTGTCTCATAAGGCTAATTTGAGCTTCTTAATGTAGAAAACAGTTTCGCTGATTGTTCTGACTTCTGCAGGAAGATTACCTGAATTGCAAGCTCTCATGGTGGGTCAGCCTTATTTAATGTTATAATCTTTGAGAATGAATTCTTCATTTATTTCTACATTGGAATGCAAGTGTACTTTGTGCCAAGCTATCTATCTTCCTGTCTAATTTCCAGAACCTAAAAATGAGAAAGGATTCTTGATACTCTGGTTTCCCACAGACAGCTAAGATACTATCTTGACAGAACTAAAACTTTCAGAAATTCTAATTAGTTTTTCATTACTTATGAAGGTAAGAAAAAAGAACAACCACTGTTAAAGCAGGAAATCTCCATAATGTTATTCTTTTTCTTTGCTTCTACCATAACAAGTCACTTCTAGGCAGGGGCAAATCACATTCCATTAAGGCCCTGGCTTTAGTGGCTTTTTTGAAGGCGGGTGGACTCTAGAACTATTCCAGAGGCAGCAACATGGTCCTGTGTACATAGTTTCACAAAGCACTACAAACTGGATTCCTTTTCCAGGCATAGAGCAGACTTTGCTAGGACCATGGGCTCACAGATCCTCCAGCTTCCATCTTTAAGTTGTCATGAAATGTTTGAAGGCTTGCTTGAGATGACAATGATCTGGGCATGTGGAAGGTTCCCTTAAGCTTTGGAAGTGGGACATCTGTTATATCCTAAGCAAGATATTACCCAAATAACTTAGGTTACTGAAGCGGTGATCTATTTGAGTATTTACTGTTATGGTAAATTTACTTTCACAACTGTACTTGACACACAGGTGAGATTCAGAAACTGATTTCAGACATTTTTTCTCCAAACTATAGTCGGAGCTATGTTATTCGTCTGCATAGCTAGACTTCTCCAGACAGAAGCTCACAATATTTGAAAACCTAATGTGAAAAAAAGATGTAACATTTCACTCGAGGTAGTATCATATAATTTCTATAAAATAAATAAATACCTGTTGTCACAGTGACAGTGGGGTTCCCGGTACTGTTTAAACCTTCTCCTGTTGCTATCACCGTGATGGTATAATTATCTCCACAGTGCAGATTCTGCAAGATGCAAGATGAATCCATAGTTTCACAAGTCTTTATGTCACCATCAGTGCCTTGTGCTATCACTTTGTATACTAGTGAGGCATCCTCTGCAACCCAGGACACTGTAACACTGGAGTTGTCATAATTCATAATAGCTGAAATTTCTTGCAGTGGACAGGGAGCTATGGAAAATAACAGAATGAAGGTTAGATGTCTGGGAATTCATCTATTTAATAGTATAGAGCTGAAAAAATACAATTAATTAACAGATGAAACGTTTAATATTTTCTTATCAGCTGACACATTTAATGTTAATGACATCTAGGGCTTCTTCAATTGATGTTTTCAATTTATATACCTGTAGAACACATACATTTCTGGGTCTATATTACCTTCTTGAATGGTCGAACGCTCACATGAGCGAAACGGTAGTAAAACAAACTTGCTATTGTCGGTGCTTGCACCCCCCACACCCCCCGCTAAATATATATTCCAACTCTGAGGTCGCACTCAGTGAGGAAAGGGCAAATATTCCATTCCTCACTGTACTATGACCCCAAAAAAACAAATTCATTTATGTACATTTTCACTCAAGTGAGCATTCGATATTTTTACCATTCGAGATGGTAATATAGACCCTACATTTGTCACTTGGATTATAGCATGTTCAGACCTGAACTGTTTGTGGAAAAAAGGGTCAAGTTTTCTGTCTGTTTCATCATTCACCTTAGTATATGTGGCTTGTGGCTTGTCCTTTCCACCAGTTATTTCATGACCAGGTTTTACTGTACTGTTTGATCTTTCATTATTTATCTGCATGTGTTCACCTTCGAGGTTTATTCTTCCTGTGCAGCATTTTTAAAGCTACCAGAAGAGCTGATTTGTTTGAAAGACAATAATCTGACTATTATCTACCATCATTTGTGGCTACGTTACTTCCGCTGCTTTTTTTGGTACCCCAATATGATACCATCACATAGACTATTCAGGTGACTGTTCATGCTGGCACCTTAACAAAGGGAGGGTGGGGGTTTGGCTCAATGGATACGGTATTTATCAGATAAATACAAGGTACAGGGTAGATTCTGACCTTGGGTTATTAGCTAGGCTTAAAATAGCCCTACAGTGCAGTTAGCCTAGTATTCACAAGTGAACCCTTGAGCAGCAGTAACAGTCCTAGCACACTGCTTCGGACTACTTGTCACTGCGTTATAAGGCTTGTGGTGATGGAACCTTTAGCGTCCTACCACTTGGACATTGGGACACACTACCACACAATATATCCTCAACGACTACTGACCCATTGTTCAAGAACAAACTACCCCCCCAATGGTAGTCATTCCACTTGATTTGGCTAATATTTCCTTTAACAATCTTTGTAGCCCTTCCTGTCTCGCAACCTGTAATTGTTTGCAAAGACTGATATGATGGAGTCCAGGTGAACTAAGACCTGAATTTAAAGCTGACCTGTCCCTTAGGTGGATTCTGCCACAGTACTCTTTGGTGTGGTGTTTGGAATAAATTAACCATGGGCATTTGAGGGCATGCACTTGGAAGTCATTTTTGCTTATGCCTAATTGAGGGTTATTGATTAATGAGAGTGGCCAAAATTTTTCAGACATTATCATTTTATGCTAAATGCATAACAATACATTGCAATTATATTTCATTAATATAAGATTTCATATAAACATTTGATATAAAGTAGTAAAGCTTAATTTTCATTGAAATACAGAAGTATATCATGAGTTTGCTTAAGTTTCCTTTACTGTAAAATATCAAACCATGTATAGTGCAAAATGTACTTTCCAAATTCTTAACAATATACTTTTCTAGGTTAAAATGGTTGCTCAGAATGACCACACTGTCCTCAGAAATACATTTTTGAAGGATAAAAAGTACTACAGAATTAAATTTGTTCTTTCAAGCCTTACAGTGTTTTCCTTTGAAATCTATCTCTCTAGGTTAAAAAAGAATATGTGGTTAAGAAGGCTCAGGTGACTGAGTCAACATGAAAATGAAATCTGTTTGCAACATAATTAAATTTAAACTATGATGAGTCCTGATAGCTTTGTAACTATACAACTGCACAGATTTATTACATATCGTTTTAACATTTTTCTGTTTGTTTTTATGTTATCTGAATTTGTTACAGTTTGTGATAGTTTTAAACATTGTCAGCTAATATATGTTCTACAAACTACTCTGAAACTTGCCATTTCTGTATCTATTGATACAATTGTAAATATTATTAACTAATGCATATTGTGTCAACTTTTAATGAAACGTGGAATTTATATAGATCTCTATTTGCTGCTGTATGCACTTTGGTGCTTGGGTCATGGCTGCAAAAGGTTAGTAGAGCCCACTTATCTGGTTACCAAATAGAAATAAACAGAAATAGATAAAATAAATAACCACGGTTAATATCATATACAAGCATTAGAGTAACTGTAGTTTTTTACCATTTCATATTATTTAGAGAAATGTATAACTATGGGAAACACTATGACTTAATATTTAAGCTGCATTAAAATACTGGCTTAAATAGGTTCATAGGTGCTTACTAGGTTAACAACCACAAGGGCCTTGAGGTAGTCTGCATAGCACATATTACTTATGCCCTGTACTCTTTTAGTGAGGAACCTTTCTGGACGTTCCAGTTGTTGGATATGCTTAGTTAGGTACATACTCAATGATAGGTCTGATGAATGCCGAATACAGTGGAACAATGACTCCCTTGGACTTAGATGCCATACCTTTGTTTATAAGTTGCTCAACATAGAATGATTTCCTCACCACTGTAGGCACAAGATGGTCATTATCCCTCTTTGCACATCAAGCAATGCGAACTTAGAGTATAAAATGTAATTCAAACCAATAATGTAAATAAAGCCATAACAGTCTAGGCCTTAACTCAATGAGGAGTTTAGATTATGTTTTTCAGACTAAGTTCAATGCATGCTTATCCTGTTCTATGGGATCAGTTCTCAGTTTATGAACGGGGCAGTTATAACCAAATCATTCCTCAGTCACAAAGTAAGTACCAAATTTCCAGTGAATGAGCACATGGCAGTAATGGCACTACATTTAGTAAAGTTACTCAAGCTCATACTTTATTTGGAACCATAATAAGTGAAACCGGCATTTCTTCTTTGAGGCTTGTAAAAAGCTTTGTCATGGGTGTACATCTTTTCAGTGAACATTAGGTGATACAAATCACAAACAGCAGATTCATGGTAGTAAGAGTAATGGGTCTCTTAAAAAAGAATTTACAGTCCTGTTTAGATATGCTACTGATAACGTTTAGCTCCATATGAATTACAGAAGGAAGGACTGAATTCCGGGCATGTTGTGTTGCTGTGAAGAACACTTTTGAATAACATCAAAGACTGAAACAATACTAATTTCATGAACTTTAATCATGCTTTGATTTAGAAATGGGAACCATTCCCATCATGATAGTAGAAACCTGAAAAGGCATGGAAAAATTAAAAAAAGAACAAACTACATATATGTCTGAATTTTTCTGGGCTGTAGATTTCAGGACTGTTGTTGAGGCATTTTCAAGGATACGCTGTACCTCAAGGCCATAAGAGTTGCAATATCATTTTGTGATTAGTGCATTATAACTAAGTGCATGTACTAATATCTGGTATTACTGTATCATTCACTGACAATCTGTGAACACTGACACTCTTTTAGACACTCTATGAGTACTGAACATCGGCACTCTTTTAGACACTCTATGAGTACTGAACATCGACACTCTTTTAGACACTCTATGAGTACTGAACATCGACACTCTTTTAGGCACTCTATGAGTACTAAACATCGACACTCTTTTAGACACTCTGTGAGTACTGAACATCGACACTCTTTTAGACACTCTATGAGTACTGAACATCGACACTCTTTTAGACACTCTATGAGTACTGAACATCGACACTCTTTTAGACACTCTATGAGTACTGAACATCGACACTCTTTTAGACACTCTATGAGTACTGAACATTGACACTCTTTTAGACACTCTATGAGTACTGAACATTGATACTCTTTTAGACACTCTATGAGTACTGAACATCGACACTCTTTTAGACACTCTATGAGTACTGAACACTGACACTCTTTTAGACACTCTATGAGTACTGAACATCGACACTCTTTTAGACACTCTATGAGTATTGAACATCGACACTCTTTTAGACACTCTATGAGTACTGAACATTGACACTCTTTTAGACACTCTATGAGTACTGAACATCAACACTCTTTTAGACACTCTATGAGTACTGAACATCGACACTCTTTTAGACACTCTATGAGTACTGAACATCGACACTCTTTTAGACACTCTATGAGTACTGAGCATTGACACTCTTTTAGATACTCTATGAGTACTGAACATCGACACTCTTTTAGACACTCTGTGAGTACTGAACATCAACACTCTTTTAGACACTCTATGAGTACTGAACATTGACACTCTTTTACACACTCTATGAGTACTGAACACTGACACTCTTTTAGACACTTTTATGAGTACTGAACATCGACACTCTTTTAGACACTCTGTGAGTACTGAACATCGACACTCTTTTAGACACTCTATGAGTACTGAACATCGACACTCTTTTAGACACTCTATGAGTACTGAACATCGACACTCTTTTAGACAATCTGTGAGTACTGAACATCTCTCTGCTGTGCTTACTGTTTAACCAGATTGCATTTTCTGTCTGCTTGCAATTCAATCTAAAGTCTGATATTGTATCCCATAAACTCCTTCTCTCCAAGCTAGCCTACCTTAACCTCTGTAACTCCTCTCTCAGCTGGTTCTCTAGTTATCTATCTGATCAGCTACTGTTAAATGGCTCTCTTCTACCTCCTCTTTCCTCTCTGTTCAAACCGGGGTTCCCCAAGGCTCCATTCTCGGGCCCCTCTTATTTAACATCTTTACTAACAACCTTTACCTTTCCTGCCCTCACTCCGCCCTGATTCAATATGCTGATGACTCACCTATCATCTCCACATCTGACAATCTTCCTCACCTACTCACCCTCACTCAAAATCTCTATATTCAGTTCAAAAATTGCTCTCTACTAATCAACTACTTCTTAACTTTAACAAAACTAAACTTCTACTCTTTCTGCCTAAATCTCTCCAACATTGCAAACCTTCCTTCTCCATCTCCTCTCTAAATAACACTCCTATCAAAGTAGAATAACATACCAAACTCCTCTGAGATTATGCAGATGATGAACTTAAATTCAACATCCCAGTCAATAAGTATATTAAAAAAAATTCACCAAAAACTTGAACTTCTGTGCAGGAACAAAAAATTCCTAACTCCAGAATCTAAACTGTCCTTAGGTCAAGGTTGCTTACTTCCCACCCTACTCGATGTTGCCCCATTATTCACCCAACTGCAAAAGAACCTGACTACCAAGCTTGAACACACCTATAATAAAATAGCTCGATTCACCAGTAATCTCCCTTATAGAACACACCACTGCCTTTCCCTAAAAAACTTCACTGGCTTGAACTCCAACACCAACTCCTCCTGCCACAGCTCCACCTGACCCACTCTATCCTTCACCAACCCCTTGCTTGGCCATCTCTGACAAATCTTATCTTCCCCTATATCCCCAAGCATGACCTATATAGCTCTGACCAACTCCTATTGCATATTTCCAAACCTAACAAATCCATTGGTAAGATACTTTACAGCCACTCAGTCACTTCTGCCTGGAACAAATTTCCTCTTCATATATGCACACTTGACAATACCCACAGTTTTAAAATAGCATTAAAGGAATTCCTGTGTACCTCTTGGATCTGCTCCTGCAATGATCCCACCTGAACATCTTCCCACTTGCCTCTCCCTTAACTGCTAAAGCCTCATCATCTTTCTTCCTTAACTACCAATGTAGCTCAAATTTCTGATCTTAACATCCTTCACCACAAACTACCCCCCCAATCAATCTTCTCTCTCGGCTACTCCTCAGGTTTGAGTCCTCATTGCATTAACAATGCTAGGACTGTCTTGCTGACTTCTTTATGACATAAATTGTTTTAAATACATGACATTCATAATTAGTGTAAAATGTTCCTATGATTTACTTATACGTGTTTTCTTTGTATTATGTATTTATTAGTAGCTTTGTATAATGACTAAACACACTTTCCTTTCATTTTTGTATTCCTCACTGTATTGCTAACTTTTGTAATAGAGCTTTTCTCCTTGGGCCTCTACTGAAAAAGGGTATCTTGCCCAGTCAGACTAACCCGGTTAACAAATGTCAAATAAGTATGAATAAAATCTAAAGCTCTTACTTTATTTAATAAATTGCTATTTAGCTAACAGGTTACTAACTTCATTATTTACCTTTCTGCATGTACCTGTTTGCTGTCTAAAAAGCAAATCTGGAAATATCAGATACAGTTGCTCAGATCTCAGAATACAAAAGTGTATCATGAATATGCTTAACTGCCTTTGTCTTATGCACAGCCAGGTCCTTTTACATTCAGTTTCATTTTTGGTAGCCTCATCAGTATTTTATCTACAACTAGGCTATCCTGCAGATTATTGTTGACGACATCCTGTGATGTTATGTCGTTCACTTTGACAGGTGGTTTGTATTTAAATGTGTATCCTTTAACAATGTAACTGCTGCATGCTGTTCACTGGGACATATGATCTCTGTGGTTTTAAACATGTATGCTCTTCAGTGTAGATGCGTGTCTCTATGTGCTTGTTTTAAGAATGAAACTGAGGCATGCTGTTCACTGTGACAGGTGAGGTATGCAGGAATTATGATGAAATATTGTTTCGTCAGTGTATAGAAAAGCTGGTACAGCTGATAGAAAATCAGTTGATCGAACTGTATTAGCTGTTCCTGACCGAGATCATAGAAAAGACAGATTGGGAAATATGCCCTTTCCCCACTGTAGAGTGATCTTGGATTTGGAGTATATACTTTTCAGGCAGTGTTGAGGTACAACCCCCTCCCATGTGTGGTTTACGGTGGGGGGTTGCCCTCTGTAAAAAAGATGTTTTCTTTTCTTTTTTTTCAGATGTTTTTATCAATGTTTTCAAGATCAACATTTGCATTTAGTCCTTTGTGGTTCGGGTCATGACATTTCCTTGACATGCCATACACGCACCTTAGCAATGTACCTATAGTATGCTGATCACATTGACAGCTGTAACTATCTATATAAGCATACATGCATTGACAATTTAACTATTATGTGTTGAATAAAAATCAATCTCTGTATGTCATACTATATCAGAGTAACTGATATGCCTTCCTCCTCTGGAGCTTGAGTCATGTCTGAAAAGGATATATGACATTCCACTTACATGGTTATCAAACAGAAATATATAAAAAAATGAAAACATAATTAGATTTCTGCCATTAAATCAATTGTTCAATGTATCAATAAGTTAAAGAAATGCTGCATCATATGTTAATGTCATGATTGCTATTTGGTATGCTGTAAGGCAAGGGTTGTAGATAGTAATAATGTCATGATTGTTACTTAGTATGCCATAAGCCAAGGGCTGTAGGTAGTAATAATGTCATGATTGTTACTTAGTATGCTGTAAGCCAAGGGTTGTAGGTAGTAATAATGTCATGATTGTTACGTAGTATGCTGTAAGTCAAGGGTTGTATGTAGTTATAATATCATGATTGTTACTTAGTATGCTGCAAGCCAAGTGTTGTAGGTAGTAATAATGTCATGACTGTTAGTATGCTGTAAGCCAAGGGTTGTAGCTAGTAATAATGTCATGATTGTTACTTAGTATGCTGTAACCCAAGGGTTGTAGCTATCAATAATGTCATGATTGTTACTTAGTATGCTGTAAGCCAAGGGTTGTAGATAGTAATAATGTCATGATTGTTACTTAGTATGCTGTAAGCCAAGGGTTGTAGGTAGTAATAATGTCATGATTGTTACTTAGTATGCTGTAAGCCAAGGGTTGTAGGTAGTAATAATGTCATGATTGTTACTTAGTATGCTGTAAGCCAAGGGTTGTAGATAGTAATAATGTCATGATTGTTATTTAGTATGCTGTAAGCCAAGGGTTGTAGGTAGTAATAATGTCATGATTGTTACTTAGTATGCTGTAAGCCAAGGGTTGTAGCTAGTAATAATGTCATGATTGTTACTTAGTATGCTGTAAGCCAAGGGTTGTAGCTAGCAATAATGTCATGATTGTTACTTAGTATGCTGTAAGCCAAGGGTCGTAGATAGTAATAATGTCATGATTGTTATTTAGTATGCTGTAAGTGAAGGGTTGTAGCTAGTAATAATGTCATGATTGTTACTTAGTATGCTGTAAGCCAAGGGTTGTATGTAGTAATAATGCCATGACTGTTACTTAATATGCTGTAAGCCAAGGGTTGTAGGTAGTAAATAATAACTAGATTTTGTCTCCCAATCAGCTTTGTCACACGGCACTTGTGTTAACAGACTTGTGTTATGTCAGTCCTTCTCCTTCCTCTCATCTCCCTTCATTCTTTTTTTGCCTTCCCTTTTACTTTAATTGTACTATTTGCTTGCACTCCTCCTATCCTCACCTTTACCCCTTTTCAATACACGGGTTGTGGATTACTATGCTGTCCACAGAAAATGGCCATTGTAAAGCTAATCTCAGTGCCATTTGTAGAGCTGTGTGTGAACCCTGAGTTACACAGCAGTGAGATTCAATGAATTATACTATTTGTCCTCTTCTAAAGTTAGAACTTTGTCATTCAGATGAGTGTTAAACGTCTCCATGTAAAAGTTCACAGTGTTTGATAATTTGACATTAATGTGATCCAACATTTTAGCCAGAGTATTCTCACACAATTTGTATAAGGCAATGGTATTTTTATAGCAATACCTGTTGTCACAGTGACAGTGGGGTTCCCGGTGCTGTTTAAACCTTCTTCTGTTGCTATCACTGTGATGGTATAATTATCTCCACAGTGCAGATTCTGCAAGATGCAAGATGAAGCCGTAGTTTCACAAGTCTTTATGTCACCATCAGTGCCTTGTGCTATCACTTTGTATACTAGTGAGGCATCCTCTGCAACCCAGGACACTGTAGCACTGGAGTTGTCATAATTCATAACAGCTGAAATTTCTTGCAGTGGACAGGGAGCTGTAGAAAATAGAATGAAGATCAGATGTCTGTGAATTCACTTAATCAATACACATAGTACAGAGCAAAGAAAACACAAATACTTTCTTTACAGTTGACACATTTTCCTAACAGCTGACATATAATGTTGATGACAAATAGCTCTTCCTCATTTGAAGTTTCCAGTTTGCAAACATTGAAAACAAATATATGTCACACTTTGATTTAAATATGTTCAGAACTGAATTGTTTATAGAAAAAAAGGATGATCTCTACAATACTGGATTTCTATAGTTTGCTGTCATTCACTTTCCCATATCTGGCTTGCGCCTTGCCTTGTTAGTGATTATCTCAACGTTTATATTATCAGCATTAT
>NC_056744.1:1442722205-1442793314 GCF_019279795.1 Protopterus annectens | reverse complement strand
TTGGTATCCCATTTTACTTAGTCTTATTTTAAGAGAACACCATAGGTTGTGAGCATACTTACAAAACCATAATATGTGAATGATGTCAGCATGAGGGTGTGGGCAACATGGACATGAGATAGATATAGATGGGTTGAATTTATTAAGATGGGTAGGAGTTATATATAAATTGTTTGTAATCATAAATTGAGTAGAAATAAATTTCTTAAAAGGGGAATATTTATGTGTAAGTTCAATCGACCACATTTTCTGTTGTGGCGATATAATAACACCTTGCTTATTCCAGTAGTCAGCAAAGATAATCTCCCCTTTGTAGAGGTAGGAGGAGAAAGATTTTTATGCTATAGAAAGCATATGCTTATTGGAATTGAGACTTTGTATAAGATGTGCGGCTGCATCAATCTCATTATCTGAGCTTTGAAATTTTAGAAGAAAAAATGCAGTGAGGTCCCGTAGCTGTCTCAAAATAATAATAGTACTTTCCAAATTCTTAACAATATACTTTTGTAGGTTAAAATGGTTGCTCAGAATGACCACACTGTCCTCAGAAATACATTTTTGTAGGATAAAAAGTACTAGAGAATTGAATCCGTTCTTTCAAACCTTACAGTGTTTTCCTTTGAAATTTATCTCTCTAGGTTAAAAAAGTGTATGTGGCTATGAAGGCTCAGGTGACTATTTGAGTCAACATGAAAATGAAATCTGTTTGCAGCATAATGAAATTTAAACTATGATGAATCATGATAGCTGTGTAACTATACAACCGTACAGATTTATTACATGTGAAGTTTTAACATTTTTCTGTTTGTTCTTATGTTATCTGCATTGGTTACACTGTTTGTGATACAGTTCTAAACATTGTCAGCTAATATATGTTACACAAACTTCTCTGAAACTTGCAATTTCTGTATCTGTTGATACACTTGTAAATATTGCCTGTTGACCTGAAAGCTTTGGGTGATCGTTATGTAAAGGATGAATTTAAAAGAAACAAAACTGCCACACAGCAGGACACTGAAAATTTTATGGCTGCATGGAAGGAGTCTTCTGAGAAAGTTGGTGTATTGTAACCGACGAAAAGCTTGTGAGAAGCTTAAACCTAATAAATTTTGTTTGTTTTACATTTTGGTGACTTGGAGTTTCATTTTGGTGTTCTCGAGGGACGGAGGAGTTTCGTGCATCTCATTTCTTTTACACTTGTAAATATTGTCAACTAATGCATATTGTGTCAACTTTAATGAAACGTGGAATTTATGTAGATCTCTATTTGCTGCTGTATGCACTTTGGTGCTTGGGTCATGGCTGCAAAAGGTCAGTAGAGCCCACTTATCTGATTACCAAATAGAAATAAACAGAAATAGATAAAATAAATAACCACAATTAATATCATATACAAGCATTAGAGTAACTATAGTTTCTTACCATTTCATATTATTTAGAGAAATGTATAAATATGGGAAACACTATGACTTGATATTTAAGCGGCATTAAAATACTGGCTTAAATAGGTTCATAGGTGTTTACTAGGCTAACAACCACAGGGGCCTTGAGGTAGTCTGCATAGCACATATTACGTACGCCCTGTACTCTTTTAGTGAGGAACCTCTGTGGACGTTCCAGTTGTTGGATATGCTTGGTTAGGTACATACTCAATGATAGGTCTGATGAATGCCGAATACAGTGGAACAATGACTCCCTTGGACTTAGATGCCATACCTTCGTTTAAAAGTTGCTCAACATAGAATGATTTCCTCACCACTGTAACACGTAATGATCATTATCCCTCTTTGCACATCAAGCAATGCGAACTTATAGAGTATAAAATGTCATTCAAACCAATAATGTAAATCAAGCCATAGCAGTCTAGGCCTTAACTCAGTGAGGAGTTTAGATTATGTTTTTCAGACTAAGTTCAATGCATGCTTATCCTGTTCTATGGGATCAGTTCTCAGTTTATGAACAGGGCAGTTATAACCAAATCATTCCTCAGTCACAAAGTAACTACCAGATTTCCAGTGAATGAGCACGTGGCAGTAATGGCACTTCATTTAGTAAAGTTACTCAAGCTCATACTTTATTTGGAAACATAATAAGTGAAACCAGCATTTCTTCTTTGAGTCTTGTAAAAAGCTTTGTCATGGATGTACATCTTTTCAGTGAACATTAGGTGATACAAACCACAAACAGCAGATTCATGGTAGTAAGAGTAATGGGTCTCTTAAAAAAAAGAATTTACAGTCCTGTTTAGATATGCTACTGATAAAGTTTAGCTCCATATGAATTACAGAAGGAAGGAGTGAATTCCGGGCATGTTGTGTTTCTGTGAAGAACACTTTTGAATAACATCAAAGACTGAAACAATACTAATTTCATGAACTTTAATCATACTTTGGCTTCGGAATGGGGTTCATTCCCATCATGATATTAGAAACCCAAAAAGGCATGGAAAAATTAAAAAAAAGAACAAACTACATATATGTCAACATTTTTCTGGGCTGTTTATTTCAGGTCTGTTGTTGAGGATTTTCAAGGATACGCTGTACCTCATGGCCGTAAAACTTGCAATATCATTTTGTGATTAGTGCGTTATAACTAAGTGTAGGTACTAATATAAATCTGGTATTACTGTATCATTCATTGACAATCTGTGAACACTGACACTCTTTTAGACACTCTATGAGTACTGAACATCGACACTCTTTTAGACACTCTATGAGTACTGAACATCGACACTCTTTTAGACACTCTATGAGTACTGAACATCGACACTCTTTTAGACACTCTATGAGTACTGAACACTGACACTCTTTTAGACACTCTATGAGTACTGAACATCGACACTCTTTTAGACACTCTATGAGTCCTGAACATCAACACTCTTTTAGACACTCTATGAGTACTGAACATCGACACTCTTTTAGACACTCTTTGAGTACTGAACTTCGACACTCTTTTAGACACTCTATGAGTACTGAACATCGACACTCTTTTAGACACTCCGTGAGTACTGAACATCTCTCTGTTGTGCTTACTGTTTAACCAGATTGCATTTTCTGTCTGCTTGCAATTCAGTCTTTGATATTGTATCCCATAAACTCCTTCTCTCCAAGCTAGCCTACCTTAACCTCTGTAACTCCTCTCTCAGCTGGTTCTCTAGTTATCTATCTGATCAGCTACTGTTAAATGGCTCTCTTCTACCTCCTCTTTCCTCTCTGTTCAAACCGGGGTTCCCCAAGGCTCCATCCTCGGGCCCCTCTTATTTAACATCTTTACTAACAACCTTTACCTTTCCTGCCCTCACTCCGCCCTGATTCAATATGCTGATGACTCACCTATCATCTCCACATCTGACAATCTTCCTTACCTACTCACCCTCACTCAAACATCTCTACCGTCAGTTGAAAAATGGCTCTCTACTAATCAGTTACTACTTAACCCTAGCAAAACTAAACTTCTACTCTTCCTGCCTAAATCTCTCCAACATCTCAAACCCTCCTTCTCCATCCCCTCTCTAAATAACACCCTATCAAAGTAGTAATCACATACCAAACTCCCCTGAGTTTATGCAGATTATGAACTTAAATTTGACATCCCAATCAATAACTGTATTAAAAAAAATTCACCAAAAACTTGGACTACTGCACAGGAACAAAAAATTCCTAACTCCAGAATCTAAACTGTCCTTAGCTCAAGCTTACTTACTTCCCACCCTACTCGATGCTGCCCCATTATTCACGCAACTTCAAAAGAACCTGACTATCAAGCTTGAACACACCTATAATAAAACAGCTCGATTCACCAGTAATCTCCCTTATAGAACACACCACTGCCTTTCCCTAAAAAAACTTCACTGGCTTGAACTCCAACACCAACTCCTCCTGCCACAGCTCCACCTGACACACTCTATCCTTCACAAACCCCTTGTTTGTCCATCTCTGACAACTCTTATCATCCCCGATATCCCTAAGTGTGACCTACATACCTCTAACCAACTCCTATTGCATATTTCCAAACCTAACAAATCCATTAGTTAGATACTTTACAGCCACTCAGTCACTTCTGCCTGGAACAAACTTCCTCTTCTTCATATACGCACACTTGACAATACCCACAGTTTTAAAATAGCATTAAAGGAATTCCTGCATACCTCTTGGATCTGCTCCTGCAATGAGCCCACCTGAACATTTTCCCCCTTGACTCCCCCTTATCTGCTAAGGCCCCATCATCTTTCTTCCTTAACTACCAATGTAACTCAAATTTCTGATCTTACTTCCTTCACCACTAACTACCCCCCCAATCAATCTCCTCTCTCGGCTCCTCTTGAGGTTTGAGTCCTCTTATTGCATAACAATGCTAGGACTGTCTTGCTGACTTCTTTATGGCATAAATTGTTTTAAATCCATGACATTCATAATTAGTGTAAAATGTTCCTATGATTTACTTATATGTCTTTTCTTTGTATTATGTATTTATCAGTAGCTTTGTATATTGACTAAACACACTTTCCTTTCATTTTTGTATTTCTCACTGTATTGCTAACTTTTGTAATGGAGCTTTTCTCCTCACATCTCTGCTGAAAAAAGGTATCTTGCCCAGTCAGACTAACCCAATTAACAAATGTCAAGTAAGTGCAAATAAAATCTAAAGCTCTTGCTTTATTTAATAAATTGCCATTTAGCTAACAGGTTACTAACTTCATTATTTAAATTTCTGCATGAATCTGTTTGCTGTCTAAAAAGCAAATCAAGAAATATCAGATAGAATTGCTCAGATCTCAGAATACAGAAGTGTATCATGAATATGCTTAACTGCCTTTGTGTTATGCACAGCCAGGTCCTTTTACATTTAGTTTAATTTTTGATAGCCTCATCAGTATTTTATCTACAACTAGGTTACCCTGCAGATTGTTGTTGACAACATCCTGTGATGTTATGTTGTTCACTTTGACAGGTGGTTTGTATTTAAATGTGTATCCTTTAACAATGTAACTGCTGCATGATGTTCACTGTGTCATCTGATCTCTACGTATTTAAACATGCATGCTCTTCAGTGTAGATGTGTGTCTCTATGTGCTTGTTTTAAGCATGAAACTGAGGCATGCTGTTCACTGTGGCACCTGATCTCTGTGTATTTAAACATGTATGCTCTTCAGTGTAGATGTGTTTCTCTATGTGCTTGTTTTAAGAATGAAACTGAGGCATGCTGCTCACTGTGACAGGTGAGGTATGCAGGAATTACTACAAAATATTGTTTCGTCAGTGTATAGAAAAGCTGGTACAGCTGATAGATAATCAATTGATCAAACTGTACTAGCTATTCCTGACCGAGATCATAGAAAAGCAAGAAAGGGTTGTAGGTAGTAATAATGTCATGATTGTTACTTAGTATGCTGTAAGCCAAGGGTTGTAGATAGTAATAATGTCATTCTTGTTACTTAGTATGCTGTAAGCCAATGGTTGTAGGTAGTAATAATGTCATTCTTGCTACTTAGTATGCTGTAAGCCAATGGTTGCAGGAAGTAATAATGTTGTGATTGTTACTTAGTATGCTGTATGCCAAGGGTTGTAGGTAGTAATAATTTTGTGATTGTTATTTAGTATGCTGTAAGTCAAGGGTTGTAGGTAGTAATAGTGTCATGATTGTTACTCAGTATGATGTAAGCCAAGGGTTGTAGATAGTAATAATGTCATGATTGTTACTTAATATGCTGTAAGTCAAGGGTTGTAGGTAATAATAATGTCATGACTGTTACTTAGTATGCTGTAAGCCAAGGGTTGTAGATAGTAATAATGTCATGCTTGTTACTTAGTATGCTGTAAGTCAAGGGTTGTAGGTAGTAATAATGTTGTGATTGTTACTTAGTATGCTGTATGCCAAGGGTTGTAGGTAGTAATAAGTTTGTGATTGTTACTTAGTATGCTGTAAGTAAAGGGTTGTAGGTAGTAATAATATCATGATTGTTACTCAGTATACTGTAAGACAAGGGTTGTGGGTAGTAATAATGTCATGACTGTTACTTAGTGTGCTATAAGCCAAGGGTTGTAGGTAGTAAATAATGCCATGATTGTTACTTAATATTCTGTAAGTCAAGGGTTGTAGGTAGTAATAATGTCATGATTGTTACTTAGTATGTTGTAAGCCAAGGATTGTAGGTAGTAATAATGTGATTGTTACTTAGTATGCTGAAGACAAGGGTTGTGGGTAGTAATAATATCACGACTGTTACTTAATATGCTGTAAGACAAGGGTTGTGGGTAGTAATAATGTCACGACTGTTACTTAGTGTCCAATAAGCCAAGGGTTGTAGGTAGTAATAATGTCATGATTGTTACTTAGTATGCTGTAAGACAAGGGTTGTGGGTAGTAATAATGTCACGACTGTTACTTAGTGTGCTGTAAGACAAGTGTTGTAGGTAGTAAATAATAACTAGATTTTGTCTCCCAATCAACTTTGTCACACGGCACTTGTGTTAACAGACTTGTGTTATGTCAGTCCTTCTCCTTCCTCTCATCTCCCTTCATTCTTTTTTTGCCTTCCCTTTTACTTTAATTGTACTATTTGCTTGCACTCCTCCTATCCTCACCTTTACCCCTTTTCAATACACGGGTTGTGGATTACTATGCTGTCCACAGAAAATGGCCATTGAAAAGCTAATCTCAGTGCCATTTGTAGAGCCATGTGTGAACACTGAGTTGCACACCAGTGAGATTCAATGAATTATAATATTGATCTCTTCTAAAGTTAGAACTTTGTCATTCAGATGAGTGTTAAACGTCTCCATGTAAAAGTTCACAGTGTTTGATAATTTGACATTAATTTGATGCAACATTTAGCCAGAGTAGTCTCACACAATTTGTATAAGGCAATGGTATTTTTATAGCAATACCTGTTGTCACAGTGACAGTGGGGTTCCCGGTACTGTTTAAACCTTCTTCTGTTGCTGTCGCTGTGATGGTATAATTATCTCCACAGTGCAGATTCTGCAAGATGCAAGATGAAGTTGTAGTTTCACAAGTCTTTATGTCACCATCAGTGCCTTGTGCAATCACTTTGTATACTAGTGAGGCATCCTCTGCAACCCAGGACACTGTAGCACTGGAGTCATCATAATTCATAACAGCTGAAATCTGTTGCAGTGGACAGGGAGCTGTAGAACATAGAGTGAAGGTCAGTTGTCTGAATTTATCTAATCAATGTCCATAGTAGAAAGCAAAGCAAATGCAAATACTTTAACAGTTAACGCATTTCATATTTTTTGACAGCTGGCATATAATGTTGATGATATAGGGTTTCCTCATCTGACATTTTTAGTTTCTGTTCCTGAAGAATGGATATATTTAACATTGATTAGTATATGTTCAGCACAGAATGGTTTATTGAAAAAAGAAAAAAAAAATCGTTTAATTTCTATAGTCTACTTTACCTTCATGTGGAAGGTCTATTTCTTGCTTTCACACCCAGTTATTTTGGCATTTAGATCTTACTACACAGTTTAATCTTTCAAAATACATCCTCAGGCCTTGTATCTTCAGGATTATTCTCCTGCAGAGAATGTTCAAAGCTACTGGAGCAGTATATTTGTCCAAGAAGAAATTATCTAATTATTATCTGCTATCATTTATGATCTGGTTATTTCCCCTACCTCTTTACCCTGCCCAGTAATACTACCGAATATAATATTTAGATGACTGACCACTTGCCATTCATCCCAGTAATACTACTGGATATATTATTTAGATGACTGACCACCTACCGTTCATATTTTTAGCAGAACAGTGGTTGCCAATACAGCTCTATTTCTGATCAGCAGATGTTATGATTACAAGGCACTGCTGATAGAACCTTCAGTGTCTGATAACCTAAATGTTGGGACTCATTACCTGAGGATATATCCTAAGCAGCAACCTAATGATTGTTCAAATGCAGATTCAAACCCTTTAGCCTTTCTGGTAGACATTCTACTTGCTGTGGCTACCATTTCCTTTGATTAACTTAGTATCACTTTCCTGCTTCCCTGCCTGTTACCATATGGAGGCAGTTCAAGTGGGCTTGACTTGAACACATAAAACAAGTCTGATTATTGATAAAGTGCCACTTGGGGGCTGATTCATTCATAGTACTGTCTGGTGTGATGTGGATCATCTGCAGACCTTTGGGGACAGGTATTTGGAAGTCCTTTTAACTTTGTACTTTATTCAGAACTATTGACTAATGATAGTGGTTGAATAGCTACCTAATCATAAAAAAATATGTGTGTGGCCGCCATGCGCGTTAGAAGTGAAACTTCTGTAATGAACTGCGAAAATGTACTTATTTGGAAACATACCTCTCAACTGTATAGAATTTTGCAGAATGCCCAGATTTCCGACTCATATTTTTGGTCTGTTTTTCATGAAATTGTGTTTCTCTGACAAATTAGTGACAAATCATTAAAGATAGAAGTTAGAAAATAATGACAGACATTTGAGTTTCAGACTTCATATCATTCAGAAAATTCATGGCAACAGAAAACCTGTTATTCCATCAACTTGCTAAGTTTGTAATAGCATTTTTTAAAAATTGGCACTATTTCTGAGTGTTTGTCCCATTTTTATTATGGCTTTGTTCAGATTTCTTGCTTTAAGAGGTTGAAAGGTATGTTTGGAAAACAGTGTGTATGTGTCTATGTGTGTGTTCCTTTCTGCATTTCATGACAGAAGTTTAATTTCTAATGGGCGTGGCAGCCAAGCACATATTTTTTTTTTCTTTCCTGGGGCATTTTCTGTTATTATAAAAGCTGTGTCCATTGTAAGTGATAAAAATAATATGTCACACCTTTAAAGCACTAGGATTTAAAGTAATTAACATCTCTATTCATTGTTATTCTGCTGTTATCCCAGATAATAAAGCCCTTTCTGCACCTCTTTTGCCGAATTAAAAAATTCTGATCACTTGAGGGATTGGGGCTAATGAATTGGCATGGACTGAACTTTCGCTTGAAAGTTTTAAGATAGAGTAGGGCAGAACATCAGAAGTAAAAGCATACCGATCGGAGCAGGTAACAGGATTGGACTATTTGCTGTGCATTATGGAGGTCATGTCATTCAAAATCCTGAATGGTAATTGCTCATGGCAGTTTTGAAGTTGAATGATCCACTGCCTTTCATTGGTGGTAGTTCCAGTTCATTGGTAGGTCTGTATTTTAAGAAAGTACAGTTAAGCCAAGTTTGGGCAGCTAATGCGTATTGTTGGAACAAATAATATGATCAGTTAATAAATTGTGATGAATGGTACTAGGTCTCTGTCTGCAAAATTTAAAAGTAAAGTTGCTAATGAATATTTCTTTAATGCAATGCTGTCTGTTAAAAGCCAAAGGCTGGCATTACATTTGTGGTCAAACCTGTATGCTGTAGCATGCCATGTGCTGTCTAGACTGTAATAACTGTTTGTTAAACTGTAGCACGCTGCTTACTACAGTTCATAAGAAAAACAAAATATTTTTAACTAAAATCTGAGCATTTTAGTGCTCCCTTAGGGTTGCCACCTTTTCAAATGGCCAAAGTGGGACATTTTCAGGACACACATCAGATTTTACAGGCTGACACATACCCACGGTCAGTACAAAGGATAGAACTTTACTTTTATGCCTAAATGAAAGCTTATTCTTGTAGCAGTTTAGTTGCTTATTCTGTTTCTTGTAACATTTAGGTATTTTAGATACAGAAATAACTATTTTATGCAACTATTACATAAAATATGGTACATAATTATGTTCTACAATCGCAGGACATTTGCCATTTTTAATATTTTTGGTAAGGACACAACTGCGCAGAAAGGGACTGTCCCTCACAAAGTGGAACAGGTGGTAACCCTATGCTCCCTGCAGGAAGGGGTTGAAGAAGAGTTGGGGGCAGGGAGACAGAAACAGGATCTGAATGGCTGGAGTGGGGGGTGGGGCATGTTGTGCATCTGACCACCTGGTTGGTGTGACTGTGGAAGAAACATCTTTTTTTTTTTTTTTTTTTAAATACATGACGGGAGGGGCCGTAGATCAAACTGTAATAAGCTGATCACTTATTAATCGGCATATTACGGCGAATGAAATGCTGAACTAGCTAGGCTTGTCCTTTTCATTATTTTATTGGAGTAAAAGAAGTCAATGTAGGTTTTCAATGTATAGAGAATTTAACAATGGATAAAGCCTGTCCCTATTTTTCTGAACAAGGGATGGAAATTTACAATGTTGATACTAATAATATACAAAACAATATGTTGTTACAGAAAATATCTCTATATTACACAGATGATTTTCAGGAAATTAGGAAGATTTTAAGTAAACATTGGAATGTCCTTACAGTGGATCCCAATATTAAGAAAATAGTAGGTGAACATCCACAATTTTTATTTAAAAATAAAAAGAATTTACGTAGGTTATTATGCTGCAGTAACATGAGTAATCGCAATGAAAACAGAGATTATTTGGGCACAATTTCTTGTAATAACTGTAAACTGTAACTTTTGTACATATATATGTCCTTCAAACATGTTTATATATCCATGTACTTCCAGATTTTTTACTTCTAATGTCAGTGCTACCTGCAATACTGAACATGTTGTTTATTTAGCTTTCTGTACATCCTGTCCCGCCTTCTATGTTGGTAAAACCGATAGAAGGCTTAGGGACAGGGTGAGAGAACACCTGTATCAAATTCGTGTTCATTCTACTACTAATGCACTTTCTAAACATGTTTTAGATACAGATTCTACACACACTTTTAAATTTTTAGTTATTTATGTTAATACTCCTACTATAAGAGGAGGTAATATCATGAACTACACTGAAAGGAAAGAAGTTAATTGGATCATTAGATTGCAAGCTCATATTCCTCCAGGACTCAATGACAAAGTACCTCTAAAACCAATACTTAGAAATAGGAGATTCCATTACAAATTAATATAGTATTTTTTGTTTATATATTTATATATTTATCTATACATTCTCCACACATATTAATTAATATATACATTTTTATTTTATTTTATTTTTGTTTCTTTTATTTGTTTTATTGGTTTTCATGCAATAAATTATGTTGTTAATAATAATTAAGCATTTTAAATTGCTTCATTTCAATTTTGTATGCTAATTTATTATGATGTCATTTTTAATGATGCCTTGATCATATATAAGGTGTTCTTCATTCATTGTGCTTTTAATGGTTTGATAAAGCTACTTTAGCGAAAGCGCTTACCTGTTTGTTAATAAACTTCTATTTCATTTTTTGAAATTCTGGATTTATACATGGTCTGAAGAGATGAGTTATTCATCATTTGAACAACCAATTTTGTTACATTATTTGGTTTGAATAGACTTACATCTGGAAAGATTTACATTTGATTTTGGTTTATGCCTGCTTGACGCCCATTCTGAGCTACCAGTTTAATATTTTATGACTATATCATGACTACAGTTACTCTTCATTTACAGTTCAGTATCGAACCATGTCTAGTATAAAATGTACACAGTTCTTAAGAATATATTTTTGTAGGTTAATGTGAAGGTTCAGTTTAGCAGAAAGTTTGTTCCCATCTCATATGTTATAAATTATACGGGTCCCCTTCAAAACATCTAAACCACATAACATCCAATTTCATAACATTGAGACCAGAACATCTAAAACCCATAACATCAAATTTCATAACATCTAACACTACAAAACACATGAAAATAACACCCCCTCCACATATAACAACACCAAACTATAAAACACACTTTTTACTACATTTCTGCAGGGGGGGCTTGATACAGTGGGGTTAGGAAATTAACTTTTTCCCACTGTAGTGCGATCTTGGATTTGCTATATTTAATTTACAGTGGGTGTGGGGGGGGGTGCAAGGGGGCTTGCAAACTGGCTCACATATATGCACACAGTGCGAAAGTAGCAAACTCCAAGTCAGACTGCCGACCAGTCACGAGTGGAGTCCCACAGGGATCAGTCCTGGGTCCTCTCCTGTTCAACATCTACTTTTCAGAGGTCCAGGCCAACACAAAGGGACTCTGGCTGACCAAGTTTGCAGATGACTGCAAGCTGGGAGCCATTATTAACTCCCCATGTGATGCAGACACTCTACAGAAAGGCCTCACTGAGACCAATGACTGGTATCGAAACCATGGCCTTAAGCTTAATGCCAAAAAATGCATCATCATCCCCTTTGGTAAAAACTCAGTTCCCACTAGCTACCACATCGATGGGAGCCCTCTGAACACTGAAGGTGTTATAAGAGATCTGGGGACGCAGGTTGACAGCAACCTCTCCTTCAACCACCACATTGCCACTGTGGTCAGAAAGTCCTTCTATGTGGCACATCTCATTACCAAGGGTTTTGCATCCAGGAAGAAAGAGGTCATCATCTCTCTCTACTCCTCCCTCATTAGACCAATCATAGAGTATAATGCTCCATTTGGCGTGTACCTCACTAGACATCTGCAATAGCTGAAGAGGCCACAGAACTTCCTCATGAAGAGGATCCTAGGCATTAAACACATGTCCTACACGGACAGTCTCAAAAGATTCCAGCTATTCTCTGTCGCATATCGCCTATTTAGAGGTGATCTCTGCTTGACTTACAAAGCCATATCTGAGCCAGCTCTGTTAGAAATGCTACATCTGGAGCCTTTACAGGCCTAGCCATAGGATTACCCTGGCATAGTGCCACCTGACCTTAGTTCCCAGTGCCTCTGTTGAGTAGAGCCACTGGTGTTATCCCCAGGGTGAATTTTCTGTTTTCTATCCACTCATCAAGATTTCTCTTGAAGAGGGTCAGCGAGGTGCTCTGCTTGACATGTATGGGAAGTCTGTTCCATAGCATGGGCAGTCTCTAGGTTATGAACCTGTCCCTCCAGCATGTTCTGCTAATTTTGGTAATGAGGTTGTGGTCTCTGGAGCATGTGGTGCAGAGGGATTGGGATTTCTTTAGATGTAGCATTTCTAACAGAGCCGGATCAGACATGACTTTGTAAGTCAAGCAGAGATTGCCTCTAAGTAGACGATATCAGACAGAGAATAGTTGGAGTTTTTTTGAGTCTGCCCATACAGGACAAGTGTTTAAGGCCTAGGATCCTCTTTGTGAGGTACTTTTGCAGCCTCTCCAGTTGTTGCAGGTGTCTAGTGAGGTACAGGCCAAATGGGGCATTGTACTTTATGACTGGCCTTATGAGGGAAGAGTAGAGGGAGACAATGACCTCTTTCTTCCTGAATGCAAAACCCTTAGTAATGAGATGTGCCACATAGAAGGACTTTCTGACCACAGTGGCAATGTGGTGATCAAAAGAGAGGTTGCTGTCAACAACATCTTCTGTGTTCAGTGGACTACCATCAATGTGGTAATTCATGGGAACCTGGGGATGATGACACATTTTTTGGTATTGAGCTCAAGACCATGGTTCTGACACCAGTCGATGGTGACAGTGAGGGCATTCAGTAGGATGCCAACATCACTTGGGGAGTTAATAATAGCTCTCAACTTGCAATCATCTGCTTACTTTGTCAGCCAGAGTCCCTTCATGTTGGCCTGGACTTCAGAGAAGTAGATACCAAACAGGAGAGGACCCAGGACTGGACCCTGTGGGACTCCACTCGTGACTAATTGGCAGTCTGACTTGAAGTCAGCTACTTTCACACTGTGGGTTCTACCTGTGAGCCAGTTTGCAACCCACCTAGTGATATAGGGCCAAGCTTAGTGAGATTTTCTATGATTCTTGAGTGGGGATTGGTATCAAAAGCCTCAGCCAGATCAACGTAGGCTGTATGAGCCACCTTACCTTCATCCACAGCTCTGATGACTGACTCAAAGAAGTCAACCAAGTTGAGCAGGCATGATCTACCCTACACAAAACCAAACTGTGTGGGATCCAGAGTTTGGAGATTCCCTATATCCTTGTTTATTAGGTCTATAATGATGCGTTCCATAGCTTTGCATATCAGACTCTTCAGGCTAATAGGGCGATAGTTCCCAGGGTCTGTATTCAGTCCTCCTTTGTGGAGAGGGATAGCTGAAGCAGTGCACCATTCAGCAGGGACAACGCCTGAGGTGAGGCTGCGATTGAACAGAGCACACAGGTGAGGTACCCGTTCACTCTGTAGTTCATGTAGAACACAACCAGGGATATTGTCAGGTCCCATAGAAGCTGTATTCTTGGTCTTGGACAGTGCTATTTTAACCTGTACAGCAGTACTACTGGGTGCCTGGCAATCTACTGGTATTGTGATTGGTCCTTTGGGGGAGGAGAGGGGGTAAAGTTGGCACTGAATCTGTCAGCCAGTATACTGGCAATATCTGTTGGCTCGGTATAGGAGGTACCATTGTGCAGTAGCTCAGACCAAATCTGGGTATTGCCATGGAGATTCTTTACATAACTATGGAAGGCCTTGTGGTTGTCTGTACTATCTTCTGCAGTTCTGTTTTCATACGTAGCTTTAGAGGATTTGATGAGGGATCTCAACTTTTTGTTGAGGCAGATAAAGGAATTTTTCCAGTCTTGGGATTTCACCTTATTCTGCATCAGTTTCCTCCTTCTGTTGTAGAATTTGTTTATGGCAGGGGACCACCAAATTGGCTTCCTTTTTTTGGAGGTGAGTGTCTTGGTTCTTTTGGGTCTGGTGAGATCCATGCATTTGTGTACATGTTTGTACAGTGCATTGGTGTATGATTCTGCAGTCATGCAACTATTCCCCATTTGCATGGGCACTGTGAAGTTAGCCACCTCTATTTTTGGGATCCCAAAGTTAGCGTTGGAGAAGTTTTTCATTGTGGTTAACTTTGCTGGGGGTGGGGGTGGGGCGGGAGGGATGTGGATTTCCAAGGTGATTAGTTTGTGGTAGGATCTAACCAGGTAAGAGCTGAGTATTGGTGTAGAGCAATGGTCGCCCATGTTAGTAATGACCAGGTCAAGGATGCTGCCACCTCTAGTGGGGGTAAGAACGAGCTGGTCCAGGGCATTGGAATTAATGAACTCCAGGAAACGTTGGGCAAGTGTATTGGTACATGAGTAGTTTACCCAGTTTATGGAGGGGTAGTTGAAGTCACCTAATAAGAGAGTGTTAGGTTGGACCCTAATATTGTGTATCAATCAAAGTTGTTTCCGCAAATGTTAATATGATAAACCTGTTAGTTGTTTAAGCCAGAGGTTGCATGTAGTAAATAATAAAATAAGTTTGGTCTTGCATAGTCAGATTGGTCACATGCCACTGATTCCTCGCAGCCTCTCCTTTCTAACTACTTTAACTCTCATTCTTTTTTTTTCATTCTCTGTTGCTTTAAATGTACTAATAAACCCCCAACCCCATCTCTTCTGACTGACAACTTTGGCCCTTCCCTATCTAACTGATGTGGATTGCTTTGCCTCCAACGAAAACAGACATTAATTTCCTCTTCTCACTGACATTTGTTGAGCTGTGTATAAACTTTGATTTACATATAGGTGAAATTCAGAAACTGATACTAGACCATTTTGTTTTTCTTTTTTCTTCTAGACTGTCAAAGCTCTGTCATTCACCTGAATGTTAGCCTTCTCTAGCTAAAAGCTTGCAAAGCTTAAAAACATGACATTAATGGGATACATTTCTGTGAAGGTAGTCTCAAACAATGATTTCTGTAGAACAATGGAGTTTTATAACAGTACCTGTTGTCACAGTGACAGTGGGGTTCCCGGTGCTGTTTAAACCTTCTTCTGTTGCTATCACTGTGATGGTATAATTGACTCCACATTGCAGATTCGGCAAGATGCAAGATGAAGCCGTAGTTTCACAAGTCACAATGTCACCATCAGTGCCTTGTGCTATCACTTTGTATACTAGTGAGGGATCCTCTGCAACCCAGGACACTGTAACACTGGAGTCATCATAATTCATAACAGCTGAAATTTCTTGCAGTGGACAGGGAGCTGTGCAAGGTCAAAGAATAAAGGTCAAACATTTGTTGCTTTACCTTATCATCCTACCATAGTACAGAGCACAGTAATAAAATGCTTTCTTAACAGCTGATGCATTTAATGTTGGTGACATATAGGAATTCCTCATTTGATGTTTTTAGCTAGTGTACCTGTAGAACACATATACTTTTCACATTGATTATAGCATGTTCACAACTGAATGGTTTATGGAGAAAAGGGTCATGTTTGTGAGGCAAGATATCTAAAGTTTGCTGTCACTTCATGTATATAGTCTGCACCTTGCATTCTTACCAGTTATTCTGGAAGCAGTTCGTACTACACTGTTTAAACGTTCATGATTAATCTTCATGTCTGCATCTTTAGGGCTAGTCTTCCTGCATTGAATTTTCAAATCTACTAATGCAGCTTACTGTTCTAAGAGAAGGAAATCTACTTATTATCTGTTGTCATTATGATCTGATTATTTCTTTGTTTTTTTCCCTTCCTATGCCATACATCTATTAATGAGATGGTTGTCTACCTGTCATTCCTGTTTATACTAGGACAGTGGCTGCCATCATAGCCCTGCTTCTGATCAGCATGTGCTATGATTATAAGGCCTCCAGTGATGGATCCTTCACTGTCTGATCATGCAAAGGGTGGGACATGCTACTTGAGGATACATTCTAAGCAGCTACCTACTCTTTATTCAAGAAAAGACTCAGGCACTTCCCCTTTGCTGCTAGGCATTCAGCTTCATTTGGTGAACATTTCCTTTACCCTTTTTAGTAATTTCCTGTCTCATCATCTGTTACTCTTTGGATTGACCCAAGGAAGCCCAGGTGGATTGAAGCCTGACTAGATAAAAAGTGATTGTTTGAAGCTAAACTGTTACTTAGATGTGGACCAAGCTGCTGTACTCTACTCATACTTTAGTGTGGTATGTGGTAGGGAATCACCTAAGGCCACAGTACTCTTTAGTGTGGTGTGTGGCAGGGATTTCCTAGGGCCACTGTACTCTTTAGTGTGGTATGTGGTTGGATCACCTAGGGCCACTGTACTGTTTAGTGTGGTGTGTGATAGGGCTCACTTAGGGCCACTGTACTGTTTAGTGTGGTAGGTGGGTAGGGCTCACTTAGGGCCACTGTACTGTTTAGTGTGGTAGGTGGTAGGGATCACCTAGGGTCACTGTACTCTTTAGTGCAGTGTGTGGTAGGGATCACCAAGGGCCTCTGAGGGCATGTATTTAGAACTCCTTTTTTATTTATACTTAATTCAGAACTATTGATTATTGAGAGAAGCCATATACACAGCTAATCAGAAACCTGTTGCTGGATAATATTGCTGACTTGTCACTTTATGCTTATTGCTTGATAATGCAATAAACTATAATTCATTATTTAACATGTAGGATTTCACTTGAAATTCTAACGTGTTGCAATGCCGTAAAGCTGAGTTCTGATCAGTCTATAGAAGCATAGGATGAGTTTGCTTATGCTTAAATTAAAATGTATTTTTCAAAATTATTTTTATAGGATAATATGGAGAAATGGAGGCTCTGTATGACCACACTCTCAGCAAAAAAAAAAAAAGAAAAAAAAAAATAGAATGCAAAGTCTATCCTTAGAAGTCTTATAGTGTTTTTTTTTTCTTAGAAATATGTTTGTGTAGGTTAAAAAGTACATGTGGTTAACAAAGCATGTGGTTCCTCTGTTGGTAACATAATTTATTTTAAACCATGGTGACCCCTAGTGGCTAGGTAACCACAGTTAATATAATATACAAGGTATCAATTATTGAATCTTTTAGAAAGTCATATTACTTAGCGCAATTTGTAAATACATGAAGAAGTATGCCATAAAGATTTCTTGTTATTAAATTTAAAAAACAACTTCCACAAAACAGCGTATTAAATAACTATGTAAAAAACAAAAATTGCCACACAGAATGCCACCAAGATGTATTTCAATTTAGTTTAAGTGCTTTTGTTCTAAAACATACAGATCTTCTTCAGAAACAATTTTAAAGCTGGTTTACTTCATTTAAAAGGCCTCAAGGGAGCCAAACTGAGTTCTTAAAGAGATATACCACAAGAAAGGACAAAAAGCATGCATAAATACAGTAGCTAAATATACACTGAAATAGCAGCCTTTCAATATGAAATTGTAAAAACCATACCAGGTTTAGTAAAAATTGTTATTAAAAAGTTTACTTGAGTAAAAATAACAAATAAATTAAACAAATATGTATACTGCATCCATTCTATTAGATTCTGGTTTTAAGAGGGCCAATGGTTTTGCATACATAAAATGTTAGGCAGGATTAGCAGACGCAATATAAGATGTAGTTTATCATAGGTTCATAGGTTCATAGGTAGGTACTAGGCTATGGGCCCAAAGGCGCAAGTAAGCCTAGCCAATAAGGTTCCCTGGTTTATGCCACCCAAGAGAATTATTTGCCTGTGCCACTGTCGAGCAGAGCCATAGAAGTGATCCCTGGGGTGTATTTCCTATTTCCCATCCACTCATCAAGATTTTTCTTGAAGAGTGCTAATGAGGAACTTTGCTTGACATAGACGGGTAGCTTGTTCTAGAGAATGGGAAGTCTCTGGGACAGGAATCTATCCCTCCAGCATGTCCTGTTTATTGTGGTGACAAGGTTTAGGTCCCTAGAGCATGTAGCTTGGAGGGATTGGGATTTCTTTAGGTGTAGCATGTCCAACAGCTCTGGGTTTGACATAGCTTTATATGTTAGGCAGAGATCACCTCGGAGTAGGCAATAAGCTGGAGTTTTTTGAGATGGTCAGTGTAGGGCATCTGTTTGAGGCCAGTAATCCTCTTTGTGAGGTACTTCTGTGGTCTTTCCAGCTGCTGTAGATGTCTAGTGAGGTACATTCCAAAAGGGGTGTTGTACTCTATAATGGGTTTAATGAGTGTTGAGTAAAGGGGAACAATGACCTCTTTTTTCCTGGATGAGAACCCTTTTGTGATGAGGTGTACCACATAGGACTTCTTGACTACTGTGATGATGTGATTATCAAAGGAGAGACTACTGTCCACCTGGGTCCCAAGGTCACTTATCACACATTTGGTGTTAAGTAGACTGCTGCCTATGTGGTAGTTCATGGGTACAGAGTTTTTACCAATGGGGATGACAATGCACTTTTTGGCACTGAGCTTGAGGCCATGGCTCTGACATCAGGCATCTGTCTCATTGAGGCCCTTCTGTAGGATGTCCACATAATTTGGGGACTCGACTATGGCTCCTAGTTTGCAGTCATCTGCAAACATCATTAGCCAGAGGCCTTCTATGTTAGCCTGTACTTTAGAGAAGTAGATACCAAACAGGAGAGGTCCCAGAACTGTACCCTGTGGTACTCCACTTGTCACTGGTTTGAAGTCAGATTTGGAGTCTGCAACTTTTACAGTGTGGGTTCTGTCATGAGCCAGTTGGCAACCCATCTTGTGATGTAGGGATTTATACCTAGTTTAGTGAGTTTAGCTATAATTCCAGAATGAGGGATGGTGTCGAAAACCTTGGTGAGGTCAAGATAGGCTGTGTGAACCACCTTACCCTCGTCTATGGCTTTGGTGACTGCCTCAAAGATGTCAATCAGGTTCAGGAGGCATGATCTGTCTTTCACAAACCCAAACTGGATGGGGTCCACAGTTTGGAGGTTACCAATGTCTTTGTTTATGAGTTCCATGATGATATGTTCCATGGCCTTCCAGACCAGGCTCATCAGGCTAATAGGGCGATAGTTCTCGGGATCAGTGGTGGCTCCCCCTTTTTGGAGTGGGTAACTGTTGCTGTGTGCCATTTAGTGGGCACAAAGCCTGATGTGAGGCTATGATTGACCATGGTGCTTAGGTGGGGAGCCAGTTCGTTCTGAAGTTTGTGTAAAATGCAGCCTGGGATTTTTTCCGGTCCCGTGGATGCTGTGTTTTTGGCTTTAGAGAGTGCAGCTTTTACCTGCAAAGTTGTGATTACAGGGACTCTGTATTCTTCCTGTATAGATATGGGCCCTTTAGGGGGTGAGAGGGAGGTAAAGTTAGCACTGAACCTATCTGCCAGGATGTTGGCAATATCAGTTGGTTGTGTAATTTTCATGCCATTGTGCTGTAACTCAGAGTAAATCTGGGTGCTGCCATTGATATTCTTGACATAGATATAGAATGCTTTGTGGTTGTCCTTAGAATCAGTGACAATTTTGTTTTTGTAGCTAGCTTTGGAGGATCTTATAAGGGATCTCAGCTTCTTACTGAGGCTGACTAGGGAGCTTCTCCATTCATGGGATTTTACTCTCTTTTGCAACAGTTTCTTCCTTCTGTTGTACAATTTGTTTATGACAGGGGACCAACAGATTGGCTTCCTTTTTTTGGAGGATAGTGTTTTGATTCTGTTTGGGATAGCATGATCCATGCACTTGTGTAAGTGCTTATAGAATGCATTTGTGTAGGATTCAGCAGTTGTAACTGTATTGTCCATCTGCGTGGGTGTCATGAAGTTCGCCACTTCTGTCTTAAAAAGCATGAAGTTGGCTTTGGAGAAATATTTTCCCATGGTTTTCTTAATAGGAGGTGGGGGCGGGATGTGGATATCTAGGGTGATTAACTTATGGTCGGATCGGATCAACGAGGAGTTGACTTCAGGTGTGGAACACCTGTCACTCATGTTGATAATGACTAGGTCTAGGATATTGTTGCCCCTGGTGGGGGTGTCGATAAGTTGATCCAGGGCATTGCAATTTATGAATTCCAGAAAGCATTAAGCAAAGGAGTTGGTACATGAGTAGTTTTCCCAGTTAATGGTGGGGTAGTTGAAATTTCCCATTATTAGGGTGTTTGGTTGTACCCTAATATTTTCCAGTACATCAAGAAAAGAGGAGTGGGAATCCTGGGGCATGGTGGGGGATCTGTAGCAAGCTACAATTTGGATTGCAGTTTTGTCCAGAGTTAGTTGCACTTGGATAAGCTCAGATGCATTATACTGAGCAACTAGCCTGGAGGTGAGGATATCCTTAATTAATATGGATATACCTCCGCCTTTGGTGTTCTGGTCCAGGTTACATGGCCGAAAAGTGTGGTATGAGTTATAGCCTGGTAGTGCAGGGGTGCTCTCTGGAGCCTTGAACCAGGTCTCAGTCACTGCACAGATATCGATGTTCTCCATTTTAAGGAGTGCCTCGAGTGAGTGCATTTTGAGATTTAGACTTCTAGCATTGAGTAGCATTATCCTCAGTTTTTGCTTGCCTGTTCCTGTTATGGTGGTGAATTTGTCATTTGAACCTTGCCTAAAAAAGATACTATAGGGGCCGAAAACCCAGGGGTGACAGGTGCAGGCCATCTCTGGCAAAGCATCGTGATCTGTTGACCATGTCGTCCCATGCAGACAGATACTGGATCCCCTTAGAATGACACCAGAAGCTTAGCCAATTGTTGAAGTCAATCATTTTGTCCTTGTACTGCGGTATCATTCTGGGCAATGGCCCAGATCTATCAACATTTATATGCTATGGAAAAAGCACAATCTACAAATGGTCTTTTTAAGCATTTCAGAGTATGCAAAGATTTTGGGGAATTTGTTTTTACAATTTTGGAAAAAGTCCCAGTGCCTATTAGGGGAGGAGACTGGGAACTTCAATTAGGACAATGTAAGCTTTTTTTGGCAGCTCTTACTTAATGCAACAGTTGTCCCGGGTATTAATGATTTTGTTAGCATTAAATGCATTCTAAAAGGTAAGTTCTATTACTTGATTTTCTATTCTGGATGCAGTATACATACTTGTTAAATTTAATTGGTATTTTTACTCAAGTAAACTTTTTAATAACAAGTTTTACTAAACCTAGTATGGCTTTTACAATTTCATATTGAAAGGCTGCTATTTGAATATATTTTTAGCTATTGTATTTATGCATGCTTTTTGTCCTTGTTTGTGGTATGTCTCTTAAGAATTCTCTTTAAGAACTCAGTTTGGCTTTCTTGAGGCCTTTCAAATGTAGTAAACCAGCTTTACAACCGTTTCTGAAGAAGTTCTGTACGTTTTAGAATGAAAGCGCTTAAACTTGATTAAAATACAACTTGGTGGCATTGTGTGTGATTGTTTTTGTTTGTTACATTGTTATTAAACTTTAGCAAATACTTTATAACTTATGCTGCACACCACTATTCCTCTTGTCATGTTAATGTCAAGAGGTATAGAAGTATCAACTTAGAGTGTAAAATGTAATACAGTTGGATAATGTGAACGATTCTGCAAGAATCTAGGCCTTATAAGAGTCTAGGCCTTAAAGTACTGAGAAGTCTAGAATACATTTCAGACAGAGTTCATTTTAGGTTTATGCATGTTTTTCTAAAGATATCATCGCTCAGTTTATGAACGGTACCACTTCTAACCAAAGAAACCTGCAGACAAGAGACTAATTATGGATACAGAATAATTACCAATTTTTCAATGGATAAGCGTATGAAAGTAGAGTCACTTAATTTTGTAAAGCAACTCAAGCCAATATTTTACTTGTAGTTTTAGTTACCAGAACTGATCTATCTTTTCTGAAACTTCTAAAATATGTCATCAAAGGCATAAACATATCTACAGAAAAATCACATGACACATCTAAGTATGAAGCCCATATGTCAGCTCTTCATATGGACTAAATGTGACAAGAAGTCCTTGGGACTTTTTCCAGGATGCTCCCTGCATATGGTTCTTCTGTCATATTTTGATTGGATTATTAAAATTAAGAGTAGGTAGGAAATTCCAAGTTGGAATGATACAAAGCTAATAATTCTACACCATAATATGAGCAGTCAGTCCACAAGTACTGAACACATTTGGGCATTCCATGAGTAATGACCCTGTTTGATATATATATATATATATATATATATATATATATATATATATATATATATATATATATATATATATATATATATAGATATATAGACATTAATGACAGTGCATGTATACTTTTGTTTACTAGAATATATGTAAGAAAATATAGTCAGTTAGATGCATGTACACTTCTTTTTAAAGTACAGTCACTTAGATGCATGTACATTTCTGTTTGCTAGCATATATACATTAAAGGGTTAAACTGCTCTTAGCTAAAAAGCAAGTAAAAAGGCATACAGCTGTAACACGAATGTACAGTGTTTGAAACAACTTCAAGGAGAAATGCTAAGAATAACTTCTTAATTCCTGAGACCCAGGTGCTAAAAATGAACAACTCCCTACCGGGTTGGAGATAAGGATGACTTCCTAGATTGTCACATAATTCACCTGGAAACACAACACAAAGTAGCTTAAAAACAGACTGCATTACTTCAGATTTTCAAAGGTATTAGCAATAACAAACTGTTCTCATGGACAGGATCCGAATTGCACCAGGAAAAAGTGTATATAAGGACAGTAAAAATGAATGGTGTTAGATCTGATTTCTTGTTAGATCTGTATACTGGAGAACGTCATCCGTGCTGTCTGAAAAGCTTCATCTGAGACATTAAAAGCTGTAAATTGTACAGTATTGTATGTGTCGTCTGTTGCATAGACAAGTTATTTTATGAGTAACTGCGCAAATTTAATATATAGTGCTGAAAAGGTTAATAGTCTGCAAAGTTCAGTGCATTAATCAGACTTTTATTTTAACAAGGCACCACCAAGCAGTAGCAGTATGCACATCTGCATTTAATTTTTCAGACCCCCTTTGGGCAATCCAGAAGTAATGACAACTTTTATCTAGTCTGTGAGTACTGACTCTCTTGGTTGCTGTGGCTATAATTTTGCTAAACTGTATTCCATTTTAATCTGTTTACAATATATCTAAATCATTTACTGTGTCTTCTTATTCAATAACATTTCATTTTGTTGACAAGTTGCTTACTAATTGTGTCATTTAAGTTTATGTATCAATCTGTTTGTTAATTAAAATGGGAATTCTACAAATGCCAGATAGATTTATTTGGTTCAGTCTGACTAGTTGCTATTTTCTAATTCTTATCTAGAGCCTTTCATATTAAGTTACCTTCTTCCAACCTGACCAATATTTTATCTGCAACTAAATTTTCCTGGATTTAATTTCATTCCTGTCAGTAAGTTAATTTATCAATGCATTAGTCAAATAAAGTAATGTTGTAGCACATGTTAATGTCACAAGCCTGTCAGATAGTCACTTATTATGCTCTAAACCATGGAGTTGCAGGTAGTAAATAAAAAAAATATTTTGGTTTTACCAACTCAGCTTGGTCACGTGAAGTTCAATAGATTTTTGTAAAACCGTTCCCTCTTTTTTCTACCTCATCTCACCACCTATCCCCTTTTGCCTTCTCTCCTATGCTAGCTGTAATTTGTGTGACCTTTGCCCCTTTTCTGCATAGGAGGTAGAGGGTGTTTTGCTATCTGTGGCAATGGGCCACTGTGAAGGCTGCCAGCCTAGCTAGATAGAATTTTGTAGATAATTCTATGTCATTATAAATATTAATATAATCCACAGACTTGTTCTCTCAAATATAAGAAAACTAAATGTAAGAAAACTGTTAAATGCTGAACTTCAAAAATGTAACAACAGTGTACTCTGCTGGAAGAAAACTGTTAAGTAAAGAATTACAATTGTGCTTGATCTCAAAGCTTGGAGTCAGGATGTCTGGGCTAGCAAATTCTTTCTATTGTTATTAAAACAGAGTTCATTACTAGATTTTACATGTAAAATGTATCTTAATTGCTGTGGTTTCCTGGCCAGGTGCAAGACTAAAAAAGAAATGTAAATTTTGAGTTTCTGTTAGCCTGGGAACCAGAGAAGTGTCAAGAATGATGTAATGTGAAATGACTCAGCAGTACTGTGTTATCAATTTAAGACTTTCTCAGAGAGAGAGAGAGAGAGAGAGAGAGAGAGAATTAAGCATTTTGGATTATGTCTGAACCTGAACACATCTACTCACCAGCACTCTGCCTTTGCTCTATATGTATGTAAGTTTATTTAAAACTTAGTACTTCTCTTAGAAATAGATAGAAAATAGTAAGATTAGACTAGCTGTTTGCTATATTTATGTCAGACTATCCTATAGTATTGTTTTAAAGTTTCTGTGTCTGAACTCTTGATTAGCACTGTGTTGAATTGAGGAGATTTGTCTTGTGTTTTTATTATGTATTATTAAATAATTGTAAAACTTTTAACTATGGCTGTCTTAAGTAGAGATAATTTAAGCTCTTAGAGTGCATTGCATGTATCTGATGATACTGTACCAACCACTCCTAAATAGCCTTCAAGTCTTAGTCACACATTATTTGGATAATAATATTGCACAGTAAAATTGGTCACCCTTTAGGAAGGGCCTTATAGTAGCTGATATTAGTGGTTGGTGGCAGTTGGTACTACCTTATAGTCTGGGCAGAAAGGCGGCACAGCTGGAGAACCTGTGCCAGCCTTCCCAGAAGTGTCTGTGTGTTTGCATCTAAATCAAATCTTAAAGTGTGTGTGTCAGGTACTTGGGCAGGGTCATGAAGCACTGGTTGGACAGAGAGGGTGCTGGTGGTTTTAGCTTGACCACTAGGCTGAGATCTGGACCATATAGCTGTGCCAGTGGGGAGTCTTATTGGGGATTTGGAGAGAAAGGGAGAAACCAGCCCCAGACTGACTGTGATCTCTGCATGCTCTTAAGGGAAATTGTACTTTACTGTGTGTACTTGTTATCCTTCCCAATGTGCATGCCCACCACTGGTGCTAGTGGTGAGGATTGAGGCTCCTTGATTACTGGGCCAGTGCATGGGCATCACATTTTAATTGTTTGACAGTGGTGGGATATCCACATGAAATATTAATTGTTTGATTATGGTGCGTTAGCCACATCACATACTAATTGGCTTGTAGTGGTGTGGATAGTGAATTCCTGCAGCTTGTGTACAGTGATCACTTAGTTAGTCAGGGAGAGCAGGCAAGCATGTCAGCAGAGGAGTATGGTAAGCTGACAAGGTGCCAGTTGGCTAAGATGTGCCAGGCTAAAGGACTGATGCATGTAAACCTGACTAAGGCAGACATGATTGCAGTTTTGGTCACAGCTGCATCAGAAAATAGTAATCAGGAGGATGATCAGACTGGCCATGGAGATGTAAAACACTCAGAGAATGGACAATTCAACCTTTCTGCAGAGGACTTAAAAATCCATCTGGAGCTAAAGAGACTTGAGTTGGAGGCCAGGCATTTGGAAATGGAAGCTGTGGAGAAGGAGAGGCAGTGGCAGCATGAAAAGGAGATGCTGACTCTTTGCCAGAGTCATGAAGGTAATGGGGAAGGGAGTAACTGGACCCTAGAAGCACAAATGGTCAGTAAATGTCTTCCACAGTTTACAAAGGGGGATAACATTGATAGTTTCATTCATATGTTTGAGAGGGTATGTAAAGAGTATGATGTTTACCAAATGCTCTGGGTGTGGTTCCTGGCCCCCATACTCCATGGTAAAGCTGTAATCATGTTGTCTAAATTATCTGATCATGAATCTACCAGTAGCAGGGGAAGCCACTAGTCCAGGTACATGTCCAGGACCTAGGATTAAATGTTTTGAATGCAACCAGTGGGTCCATATGGCATATAGATGTCCATGGAGGCAAGGTGGGGAACAAATGGTGAGAGAGCCAGTAAGTGGAAAGGAAAAAATGCCAAACGTAGGTTGTCTTGAGACAACAGGGGTACCAAACTATCATCCTGCAGATGTTCTGATAGGGAAGGATTTTGATGAGGCAGTACCATGTGTTAATGCAGTTACACACAGTCAGGCTTGGAGATAAGCATGTGGGTCTGGTAGCCTGGCCAGACCCAGACAGACCACACACTTGCAGCCAGGACTGGTGAGGTGGTTACTTCAGGGAGGGAGCTTCCCTGTAGCAGTGAGACTGAAGGTGAGCCATAGCTGCTTGTGGGTACTGATGTTCCCTTGGACAGAGCGAGTGCAAAGGTAGAGGTGAGTAGTAGCTCCCAGGCTGACAGTGAGGCACTGCTGTCAGAGGATACCAGACTTTCTGTGGAAGGGGAGCTGGGAAGGGTTACAAAGAGAGAGTTGAGACAGGCTCAGCCCTTAGACCCTACATTGCAAGGCCTAAGGCAGGTAGGTGTTGTGGCACCTGATTCTCAAGGGAAAGGGTAATCTGTATACTGGGACAAAGGGTTACTGTATAGAGAGTAGATCCCTGAGGGAGGGTTAGAAGGTGAGAGGATAAAGCAGTTGATAGTTCCCAGAGCCTACCATCTGGCGCTTCTAGCCATAGCCCATGATATTCCCTTTGCAGGTCATATGGGCATAAAACATACAAAGAGATGTATTATGCAGAACTTCTATTGACCTAGAATTTCCAGAGATGTAACAGGGTACTGCAGGACCTGTGAGCAGTGCCAAAAGGTAGGCAAGGCAGGAGACAAGGTGAGAGCTCCTTTGATGCCTTTGTCTGTGATTAAGGAGCCATTTCAGAGGGTAGCTATGGATATTATGGGACCATTGAGTACAACAAGTTCCAAAGGGAAAAAGTATATCCTAGTAGTAGTAGATTATGCTACAAGATACCTTGAGGCAGTGGCTTTGTCCTCCATTGAGGAGGAAAAGGTGGAAAATGCTTTGTTAGAGGTTTTCAGCAGGGTAGGTTTTCCAAAAGAAATACTGACTGACAAAGATGCTGATTTCATGTCAGACCTGCTGGCTTGTCTGTGGAAGTACTGTGGGATGAAGCACCTAAAGACCACCCCCTACCATCCCCAGACTAATGGTCTTGTTGAGAGGTTAATCTCTACAATCAAGTCCATGCTACGGGCATTTTCAGACCAGTTTAAGACGGAGTGGGACAGCTATTTGCCCCATCTGTTGTTTGCTTACAGAGAGGTTCCCCAGGAATCCACAGGTTTTTCACCCTTTGAGTTGCTGTATGGGCATAGGGTGAGGGGGGCCTCTAGATTTAATTTGTGATGAGTGGGAAGGTAAATGTGAATATCACAAGGAGTCTGTTGTTGCATATGTCCTAAACCTCAGGACAATGCTCAGGGAATTCATGGGCTTGGCCCAGGAGAACCTGGCAGAAGTCAAAGAACAGAAAAAGGTCTAGTATGACAGGAATGCTCAAGCTAGAAAGTATATTATAGGACAGAAGGTAATGGTTCTCATTTCTGTCAGACACAACAAGCTGCAAGCAGCTTAGGAGGGACCCTACAAGGTGGTAAGAAAGGTCGGTGATGTTAACTACATGGTAGAACAGATAGGCAGGAGGCAGGGGCACAAATTGTACCATGTTAACATGATGAAACCTTACCCTGATAGGGAGGTCCTTGTGCTGAGTATTTACAGTAGATTGCAGGAAGAGTGTGAGGGAGATCTGGTGACTGATATCCTCAGTGATGCTTGGACTGACACCTCAGTGGAAAGGGTAGCAATATCCTAGCAGCTATCTCCTACCCAGGTTTGAGAAATCTGAGCAGTGTTACAGGAGCGTGGGGACATGTTCACTGGGAAACCATAGTGCACCCACCTGGTGCAGCACCAGATGGATATAGGACCCCAAAGGCCTATTAGGCAGGCCCCTTATAGGGTGCCTGAGAGAGTCAAACAGACTCCAAGGGAGGAGATACAGGAAATGTTGGAATTAGGGGTAATTCAAGAGTCCAACAGTCCCTGGGCCTTCCCAGTGGTTCTGGTGCTAAAGAAGGATGGCAGAACCAGGTTCTGTGTGGACTACAGGAAATTAAATAGTCACACAAAGTGAAATGCTTACCCCATGCCTAGGACAGATAAAGCCCTAGAGCAGCTGGGTGGGGCTAAGTATCTTACAACCATTGATCTCACCAAGGGTTACTGGCAGGTGCCCTTGACTCCCAGTGCTAGAGAGAGGTCAGCCTTTGTGACTCCTTGTGGCTTGTATGAGTTCACAAAGATGCCATTTGGGATGAAAAATGGCCCAGTGACTTTTCAGAGGCTGATAGATCATATTCTAGAAGGAGCAGAAGGGTTTGCCCTTGCTTACCTAGATGATATTGCCATCTACAGCCATTCCTGGCAAGAGAACCTTCAGCATGTCAGAGAGGTGCTGGACAGACTAGAGAGGGCAGGGTTGACCATTAAGCCCAGCAAATGTCAGGTGGGTATGGCAGAGGTCTCCTTCTTGGGACATAGAGTGGGGAGTGGTAAGATCAGGCCAAAACCTGCCAAAGTAGAAGCCATTCAGGCATGGCCTGCACCTGTTACCAAAATGCAGATGAGGGCATTCTTAGGGACAGTAGGGTACTACAGAAAATTCATCCCTAGTTATGGTAGCTGCTCCCCTGACAGACATGACAAGGAAAAACAGACCAGATAAGGTAGTGTGGACCACAGCATGTGAGCAGGCATTCCAGAAGCTTAAAGAAGCTTTGGGAGGACCCCCTGTGTCAGGCAGTCCAGATTACAGCAAAGAATTTGTTGTGCAGGCGGATGCTTCAAACCATGGGGTGGGGGCTGTACTTAGCCAGATTTCTTCAGGGGGAGAAAAGCACCCAGTGGTTTATCTCAGTTGTAGGCTCCAACCCAGGAAGGAATGCTATGCAGCTGTAGAAATGGAATGTCTAGCCATAGTGTGGGCACTGCAGAAACATCAGCCTTATCTGTATGGTAGGAAATTCGCTGTAGTGACAGATCCCAATCTCCTGAGCCAGCCAGCAAAATGCCAAGTTGCTAAGATGGAGTCTAGGGTTGCAAGCTTGAGTTCTCCAGGAGGGGAGAATTATGAAGGCTACCAGCCTTGCTAGATAGAATTTTGTAGATAATTTTATGTCATTGTAAATATTAATATAATCCACAGGCTTGTTCTCTCAAATGTAAGAAAACTAAATGTAAGAAAACTGTTGAATGTTGAACTTCAAAAATGTAACCACAGTGCACTCTGCTGGAAGAAAGCTGTTAAGTAAAGAATTACAGCTGTGGTTGATATCAAAGCTCGAAGACAGGATGTCTAGGCTAGCAAATTATTTTTAATGTTATTAAGACAGAGTTAATTACTAGATTTTACACGTAAAAATGTATTTTATTGCTGTGGCTTCCTGGCCAGGTGCAAGACTACAACAAGAAATGTAAAATTTGAGTTTCTGTTAGCCTGGGAACCAGAAAAGTGTCAAGAATGATGTAATGTGAAATTACTCAGCAGTACTGTGTTATCAATTTAAGACTTTCTCAGAGAGAGCGAGAATTAAGCATTTTGGATTTTGTCTGAACCTGAACACATCTACTCACCAGCGCTCTGCCTTTGTTCTGTATGTATGTAAGTTTATTTAGAACTTAGTGCTTCTCTTATAAATAGAAAATAGAAAGATTAGACTGCTTTGTATATTTATGTCAGACTATCCTACAGTATTGTTTTAAAGTTCCTGTATCCAAACTCTTGCCTAGCACTGTGTTGAACTGAGGACATTCATCTTGTGTTTTTATTATTTCTTATTAAATATTTTTAAACTTTTCAGCTGTGGCTGTTTTTAGTAAAAGCTGAAAGAAGGAGAAGAACAACAACAGTAAAAAATGTTTAAAAAACAGTAAAATTGGTCACCCTTTGGAAATGGCCTTATAGTAGCTGATATTAATGGTTGGTGGCAATCGGTACTACCTTATAGTCTGGGCAGAAAAGGGGCACAGCTGGAGAACCTGTGCCAGCCTTCCCCAGAAGTGTCTGTATGTTTGTATCTAAATCAAATCTTAAAGTGTGTGTGTGTGTCAACTACTTGGGCAGGGACATGAAGCACTGGTTGGACAGAGAGGGTGCCTGAGGTTTTAGCTTGACTACTAAGCTGAGATCTGGACCCTATAGCTGTGCCAGTAGGGAGTCTTATTGGGGATCTGGAGAGAAAGGGAGAAAAAAGTCCCAGACTGACTGACTGAGTGCTCTTAAGGGAAATTGTACTTTACTGTGTGTGTACTTGTTATCCTTTTCAATATGCATGCCCCTCACTGGTGCTAGTGGTGAGGATTGAGGCTCCTTGATTACTGGGCCAGTGCACGGGTGTCACAGCCACTGAAAACTTATTCTCAATGCTATTTGTGTGTGAACTTTGAGTTTCACATAAGTAAGATTCAAAGACTGATATTATATTTTTTTCTTTTCTTTACTAGACTATAGCAAGAGCTGTATCATTCACTTGAGCTTTAGACTAACCCAGCTAAAAGCTCACAGTGCTGAAAAAGCTGACTTTTCAGTCTCATACAACAGTTTCTATAGGACAGTGGTAGTTTTATAACAATACCTGTTGTGACAGTTACAGTAGGATTTTTTGTGCTGTTTCCACCTTCCCCTGTTGCTATCACTGTGATGGTATAATTCTCTCCACAATGTAGATTCTGAAAGATGCACAATAAATCCATAGTTTCACAAATCTTTAGGTCTCCATCACTGCCTTGTGCTATTGAAATGTAGACAAGTGAGCCATTTGCTACATCCCAGGACACTGTAACACTGGAGTTGTCATAATTCATAACAGCTGAAATATGTTGAGGTGCACACGGAGCTGTAGAAAATAACAGAATGAAATTCAGGAGTCTGTGACTTTAGCTAATCAATGTACATAATACAGGACACACAGAAAATGCAAATTTTCAATAGCTGATGCATTTCATATTAATGACATATAGGACTCCTCATTTGATGTTTTCAGTTTAAAAACCTGTAGGACAAATATAGCTTTTATTGTGATTAAAATGTGATCAGACTGCACTGTTTATTGGAAACACGTTTTGAAGTGCCTTAGGCTAGGTTTGTGGTTTTAGTTTTATTTTTGCTGTTCATTTAATCTTTCAGCTTCATATGCCTACCTGTGCTTTGCCTTCTTGTTTCTTTGATACCAATTCTTAGTACTCTGCTTGATTGCTCATGATTTATTTCCATGTCTCCCTCTTCAGGGTTAATTTTCTTGCACAACATTTTCAGACCCACCAGAGGAGGGTAGTTGATGGAGAGGATGTTATGTGGTACTATCTGCCATAATTTGTGGCTTGATTGTTTTTTTCCCCATCTAATACAGCCACAAATATTGTTCAGATGAATGCCCACCTGTCATTTATGATTTCATTATAATGGTGGCATGATTTCTAGCCCTGCTTCTGTCTTCTAATCATCCTTTACCATGTTATAAGTCCTCTGGTGATGGAATCTTCACTGTTTCATCACCTGAACAATGGAACAAACTACTATAGGAAGTATCCTCCGCAGCTACCTACTCATTGTACAAGCAAGAGACTAAAGCCCCTTCCATCTTGCATGTAGTCACAACATTTGCTTTAGGTAACATTTCTCTTTCCCATCTTAGTACTTCTTATGCTCTCATTATTTGGCCGCCTTACCTACCAGCTCTCACCCTTCTCTCATACTTTAACTGGACTTTATACCGCATTCCTCCCATTCCTCTGACCATTCCCCTTTCCCTTTTGTGTTGCCTAATTTGATGCTGTGACCATAATGTTGTAAGAGTGAGTGTGTGTGTGTGTGTGTGTGTGTGTGTGTGTGTGTGTGTGTGTGTGTGTGTGTGTGTGTGTGTGTGTGTGTGTGTGTGTGTGTGTGTGTGTGTGTGTGTGCGTGAGCGTGTGTGTGTGTGTGTGCATGTGTGAGTGTGAGTGTGTGAGTGTGTGTACGTGTGTGTGTACGTATGTGTGTGCTTGTGTGTGTGTGTCTGTCTGTGTGTGTGTGTGTGTGTGTGTGTGTGTCTGTGTGTGTGTGTGTGTGTGTGTGTGTGTGTGTGTGTGTGTGTGTGTGTGTGTGTGTGAGTATGTGAGTGTGTGTACGTGTGTGTGTGCTTGTGTGTGTGTGTGTGTTTCTGTGTGTGTGGTGTGTGTGTGTGTGTGTGAGCATGTGTGCATGTGAGTGTGTGAGTGTGTGTGTCCGCGTGTGTGCGCACATGTGTGTGTGTGTGTGTGTGTGTGTGTGTGTGTGTGTGTGTGTGTGCGCGTGTGTGAGTGTGTGTGTGTGGGTGAGTGTGTGCATATGCGTGTGTGTGTGTGTGTGTGTGTGTGTGTGTGTGTGTGTGTGTGTGTGTGTGTGTGTGTGTGGGTGAGTGTGTGCATATGCGTGTGTGTGTGTAATACTATCACCATAAGCCAGATTTTGTTCTTTTATTCAAAATCCCAAAGATATATGGCCTCCACAAACAATTCGGTACCCACATTCTGAACATTACCCCATGTTGTGTATGATGATTCCACTGGTATGGCACCCAACAGAGCCATCTCATGTCTGACATTATAATGAACCCATTGATGTCGTGTCCACAGCTTCTTGACAACTATTCTTTAAACAGCACACTCTTACTTCAAGTGTCATTGTGCAACAGATTTCCACACTGAAGATAATGCCATTGTAATTGGCCTGCAACTGTTACTATTTTTTCATTGTGTCTATGGCCTGTATCCCTTTATACTGCATCATCAGCCATTATCAGAGCTTTAGAAAGTCTTTGTAAATACTCATGAACTGTACTATTTAATTTAAAAACTCATAGAAACACTTCTGTCTGTTAAAACATTGCTGGATAAATGACCCCTTCTGGTGGTAGTCTGTTGAATTAGTGCTCAGACATACGAGTTTGGTGCACCTTTTACAACACTGTAACAAGAGCTGTATGTTCTTGTTATTTTGTTTTATGACTATATACTGTTATCTTTGTGAATTCTAAAACTGCCTTGGTTGGATCTTTTCTTCACAGTAATCTACTTTAAGCAGCCACTGCCCATCTGCCTCAGGTCTATATCACGTTGTTCATAGGTTCATAGATTAGTACTAGGCTAACTGCCCTTGCGAGCCATTTTAAACCTAGCCAATTATCCCTTGTGAGACTCAAACCCTGTACCTTGTGTTTGTAAGGCAAACACATTAACCATTAGACCACCCTCCCAACCCCTTGAACTCTTAGACATTATTGAACTCTTAAACATTATATGGTCGACACCATATGATCGAACTTTTAAAAGTTTGAATGTTTCAACGGAGATCTCCATACAGTGCGTAATGGAAAGATTTCCCTTTTCTGGACTGTAGTGTGATCTCGGAGTTGGTATATTTAAAGAGCGGGGGATGTGGGGGTTGCATGGGGGCTTGTCCCCCTGCGTAAACCATTCAAGTAGGTTTTTTCTTTGGTTTATTTTTTTTATTACATTTTTCAAACTTTTAAACTTTCGATCATATGGTGTCGACCATATGACGTTTGAACTTTTAAAAGTTCGATTATGTAATATAGACACTCTGCATCTGCCCATTTAACATACACAAATAAATAAACAGACAAATAAATACATATAAAAGCTATGTTTCAGGTGAAAAGTAAATAAATATAGCATTCCGAGACAATGCAAAAAAATAAATTAGGGTTCTTTGAAGCTGGAGTGGAAAAACTTCCAATAAACCTTCTCATCTTCCCAATGTAAAGCAGTTCATTCCCATGAACTGGTAGGTTTTGTAACCCATATCATTGTCTATATAACATTCATTTGATTGTCATAACTAGCTGAACCCTTTTATTAAGCGGTGCACTCAAAGAGTCTTATTTTCCATAAACTTACCAGTTGTGATATTTTCGGTTGTGTTTGAATAACAGCTGCACTTCTCATTGTGTGCTAGAACATTCACTGAGTATGTCTGTCCACAGTGGAGATTACTGACAGAACATTCTGTATCAGTGCTGTTACATGATATTCTATGCCCGTTCATTCCTTCCAGGGTTGCTGTATATGACAGTGCGCCTTCGCTCGGACTCCAAGTAGCTAGAGCAGCATAAGGATTGTTCTGGTCGGGAGTAGCTTGGATATTGTCAGGTTTACATGGCACTAAAGAACAAAAAAATATCAAGGCACATTACAGTGAATCATTAATTTGAGCAGAAAGTGAAGAACGAAAATAAGTATTTTTCCCATAAATGACAACTGTGGAAAGTTCCTGAAGAAAGTAGATTCATTTGCATCATGGAAAATACTCCAGCTTTTTACTAACCTGTCACACAAAAAAAAAAAAAACTTTGCTAGCAACAGCACTGAAGATACATGACTTGATTTAATTGCACTGTAAAAGACCATCATGTCTTTTAAGAAGGTCTTCCTTAATTCCCAGACTTCAGTTTTACCTTGTAAAAACTTTGGCAGAATAGGGCATCTTGAGAATTTTTCACAGGTGATGTCCATTCCTGATAAGATATTATTTATTTATTTATTTTTATCTGTAGTCATAGTCTACTGCAGACATTCTGCTGTCAGCTGTGTCACTTTGCTCTTGCCCAATTCAGGGATGACAGTGCTACTCTCTGAGAGCTGCTGTCTTGCCTTGTCCATTCCTGGCCTCATTATCACTTTTTGCAGATAAACTTTTTATGACTAGAAGTAGATGCAGCAGTGGATGGCGCAGTGGTGCAGTGGTAGGGTTGTCACCTCACAGCACGAGGTTCTCTGGTTTAATTCTCAGCTGGGGTGCCTTCTCTGCAGAGTCTGCATGTCCTCCATGCATTCGTGTGGGTTTCCTCCAGGTGCTCTGGTTTCCCCCCACGTTAAAAAGACATGTATTTGGAGTGTTTCTCCCCGGGCCTCCACTGAAAATTGGCTTTGTTCCAAGCCGGACTTTCCTGGTTAACAAATGTTAAATAAAAAAAATAATAAAACATAGGAGGCATTAGTGGTGGGGATTGAAGAACTAGAGTGTTTGCCTTTTGACTGTACTGAAAGGAAACATGTTATCACACAAGGTAAACAGATAAGTGTCATTATTTGTTGGGACCTCTTATATGCTCCACTACATTCCTGGTGTGTGTTTAAGTCTGTAGACATACTAGGAATGAGTGATCATTCAGCACTGTAAGCTTACATGCATGTGAATGTGCATACAGGTAGTCACTTAGCATTGGGAGCTTACATGCATGAGCATGTATATGCAGATGATCATTCAGCACTGTCAGCTTACACACATGTGCGTGTACATGCAGGTAGTCATTCAGCACTGTCAGCTTACACGCATGTGCATGTACATGCAGGTGGTCATTCAGAACTGTGATCTTACATGCATGTGCAAGTACATGTAGGTGGTCATTCAGTACTATGAGTTTAGATATATGTGCATTGTACATGCAGGCGGTCATTTAGCACTATGAACTTGCATACATCTGCATGTACATGCAGGTGCTCATTCAGCACTATTAGCTTAGACACATATGCATTTACATGCAGATGCACACGCAAACATGCAATGCTACAGGAGCTACACTGGCTCTAAATGAGGGTATTGTGTTTCCAACCCAAACATTTGGTTGTGCTGGGTACTTCCAGTAATGCAGTGCTGATGCTCATTGTCTACATATTAAAGGCTTATGGAGTGGAGGGGGGTACATCTAATCAAGGAAGCAGCCTGTACGTGCTTAATTATGTTTGTCTTAAAACAACTGCAGCTTTAAATCAAATGTCAGTGAATGCCCATTGCAATTCTTGTGTACTTCTTTGAAGAATTTACACAGTTACGCTCCTTTTCCCATTGGGTTATTATGTTTTCATTATGCAGTATGTTCTTGCTTTCTTTGTAAGGGATGCCCTTGTTTTTCTTATGTTGTATTATTTCAGAATCTTGCACTATGTCAGCTTATATTTTCTGCCCCTAAGACCCCAGATCACACTAGGGTTTGAAGAGCAGTCAACTTAGTCACTTTAAAGCTGAAAATAAATGTATGAATAATGTGTGTGACAAAGGGAGATACTGCCAGCATAGCTATCTGGAATTTTGCAAATAATTATATATCAGATGTGAATATCAACATGATTCATGTAAGATGTTTGTGTTACAGCTGTATTAGAACTGTATGTCATCTGTATACCAAACTTGTTCGTACAGACGTGTGTTGAAAAAGGTTTTTGCAAAGTGCCTGAAATGTATCCACAGTCTGCCCTACTGGAATATAACAGAAATGCACATGCACTATTGTAACTGTTTAAATGTATATATTTTAACAGTGGAAACTGGAACACAGGAGGTTAACTTCAGTCCAGCAAAACTTCCGAAAAATAGATTGAATTATTTATGGCTACGCAATAAAAGATTATATCTTTCAGTTTCAGTTGCAGCAAGGAGACACAATAATAAAACTTGGAAGATTTCCATATTGTCTTGGAAATGTTTTATTGTTTTCTGACTTCCAGCATCTGCCAAAGATCTGAGGAAAAGCACTTGTCTATGTAGTTTTACAGATAGATGCTAAATGCTACCAGCTGCCATCAATGGTTGTTTTCGGCCTGGGGACTACAAGCCAGATAACAAGAAATTATGTAATTCTGCAAGTTATCCCAGCAGTGATATTTGAGATATTAATTTGGAGAGTCTCCGAGAGAGACACAGCATTCTGTATTCTGTCTTGGACCTGACAACAACTGGAACCCTTCACCACACATCTGCCTTGCTCTGAGTAAGTTTCTAGGTTATAGTAATTCTCTTAGATACAGTCAGGAATATAGCAAACCTTAGTTTAGATATTTTCTTTATTTATTTGAAGTTGTACCGCAATGTTGTTTTAAATATTTCCTGTGATTTTGAACTCTTATGTCAATGTGAATATATATTTAGCATTAGATGAAAAAATGCACAAACCACCAAGAAAATCGTCACACAAGTAGCATGCAGGCAATAAGAGACAGTGAGCCCTGAAATAATCCAATGTGTGCTTTAAATCAAGCCAACACATCCTGTTCAGTACAATTCAGTGCAAGGATGCTATCTTTATTCAGACAAACAAGAAGGTATAAGCACTTTCGTTCCAAAAATTAAAGCAGGAACTTCATCAGATACCTGGTATCTGATGGTATCTGATGAAGAAGAATTAAATGAAGAATTAGAGTGGATTATCAGAATGCATGCAATTATGGGTAAAGGTCTGAATGATAAAATGTCCATTAAACCCATATTAGCTAATAGACCCCTTACCAGATGACTATGTATCTGTCTTTAGAGTGTTTTAAATTGTTGCTTTAAGTTTTAATTGGAATGCTATATGGATAATTGAGCTGGAGCTATGATTGGATAGAAAGGATTTAAATAGTAATGAATGCAATAGTTATTTGTCTGATGAAGCAGCTTTGGCTGCGAAAGTGCTCACCTGTTCATTTTAAATAAACCTGTATGATTTTATCGGCTGTGGTTTGGTGCCTTCTTTTATTTTTCTTTGCACTGATTTTGTTTTTGAAGGCCCAATTTACCTGCACTACTTGCAAGCAGATTGTACTGCCCTGCTTTCACTTGCTTCCATTACCTGTCATTTTATTACAGATCCTAAAATTGCTTGCTGCTGACAAGGCCATAATATGGGTCCTAATCCCTTCACACTTTTTGTCTACTGCTAATGTTGGTTCCATTGAGTTCTAAGTAAAATTACATAGGACTTATGGAAGAATATAGAGCAGGATGGTTTCAGGCCAAAGATTGCAAATATGTGTAGACACATAGCCGTTCTACATTTCTTTTACCATAGATAACACACGGATCTGAGCTACAGGCTGCGTTGCAATCACTGTGTGTTATGGCTTTCTCCTTGTGTACCTATTAACATGAGCTGTCTGTACACAAAACAATTGCTTAAGCTCTCCTTTGATTCTTTCTGCATTTAAAGTTGCAGTATAGCATGAATGTTTAAAGTTATAAGCTGCTAACAAACTTTCTCCTGTAGTACTGGGTTTGATACTCACAATCTCCTCTTGCAAACTATGCATAGTTGAGTAAGTTTAACCAGGCCATTCTACCCAGTTTAGCTCTAAAAAAAGCACATGTGCCTAGTGGGTCTGACCTGGAAGCATTTACATGTAGTAGAGCCTTATGAAACTGGAGTAGTCTGAAGAGATAGAAGGTTAAAGTTGTGTTGCAGCTATGCTTAACAACTAAGCAGTGTTACCACATTGTGTACAATTTGCTGTACCTCTCCCCAGAACCTTATCAACTTTAATATTACCGTATTCATCATCTCCTTTTGGCTTATTCCAGTTAGGGGTCACCACAGCGGATCACTGGTCCACTCATGATTGGTAGTGGCGTTTTATGGTGTCGAGTTGCCAGCCCGGCGCCCAACCTTCCACAGAAGGCACACACATGTACACACTCACACCTAGGGCCAATTTAGAGTGTCCAATCCACCTACAACATGTCTTTGGGATGTGGAAGGAAATCAGAGCACCTGGAGGAAACCCACGCGACCACAAGGAGGACATGCAGACTCCACACAGAAGGAACCCCAGCCGAGAATCAAATCGGAGAACCTCTTGCTTTGAGGCGGCAACACTAACCGCTGCACCACCATGGCTGCCTGGTAATATTACCATATTACTACCCATTATGTTATAGAACAGTAGGCTGAAAACTTGGCTTTTTTGTACTAAAAGTAATTTATAGACCTGCTGACAGTGCTGTTAGCATGTTCATGTAATGCTCAACATTAGATCACTGGTGCAGTAGCCTAAGCTATTAGGGTTATATTCTGTGAGGGATATGACCAACTAGTTAGCTTTTCAAAGCATGAGAGCACCTTCCATGCACCATAAATGTCATGGGTTTGAGCAGGTCTCCATATAAAAGGCAGGTAGAGCACCAAAATCTTCAGAGCTTTCTGGCCCCAAGAAAGGATTCTACAGCCCTAAAAGGAAAATGCTAGACAAAAATCAGTCAACATAAACCTTAAACCACTATAACTATATACACAAGGATATATACATCCACAGCCTTGCAATACAACAAAACTAAACAAGGGGTTGATGGATGGTGCAGCTGCTGCAACAGTAATCTAATCAAACATCTTGTGTTATGGTAAGTTTACTTATAAAATTGTACTATGTTCAATGTTGGATGACTGTTGAAGTAGACAAAGCTATCAGGGTAGATTACCATAGCTAAGAAAAATATAGGTAGGAGGAAAGGTTTAATAATCCAGTAACTGCTGGAGAATGGTCCTAACAAAGCGATTTCTGGACTTGAAAAAGGAATCCAGTTTCACTGGATACCCTTCTAAGGTAGATCAAATTCGGAAGCCCAGTACTAAAAAGACATGCAAGTGGACATGTTTTTTTTGGATTGCTCCTATTTTATTTTTGTTTTACCCTCCCCCCTCCAGTTGTCAGGCTTCCTCAGTTTCCCTTTAACAACCCACTTATTTCCCTCCTGGGAGAGAGCCAGCCCATTTGTTCCCCAGCCATGATGTCAGCACTATGGCTCATTCATTCAGTGTCTGGGGCAAGAGCTAACCATTAAAAAGCATAAAAGCAACCAATTTGTTCCCCCTTGTAGGAAAGAATTGGGAGCCAGAAGAATGTTATTTCTGTCAGGATTCCCCCTCTTCATTGAGGTCAGTTGTTTCAAGGAAATCTCCTGCTCTAGAACACTCCAACACTTGCCCCTGGAACATCTGCCCAGCTTAAATGTTACATGAGCCACACTGGCTCACACTGATACCTGCAGTCCTCAATACTCCTGCTGGGTTCAGTGATGCAAAGGAGACAGTGTCTCTCTCACCCAGGATGGGTGAGCCATTGTTGAAAACTCACTCCTCCTCTCCCCTACCCCAGTGTTACAGCACCTGGGCCTCTAATCAAATTCAGGTCATGTTGGTTGCATTCAGGGTTTATCTTTATGCCACAGAGCCCGACACTGTTTGATACCTATACAGCGACAGTGCAATCAGTATTGTATTATTTCTCTGAAATATTTGACACTGACATCGGTTATTATTATTATTTGTTTTATGTACACTTGGCTGCTTCCTCCAGGTATCATCAATGCTCCAATTCACTGTATGCAACATTTTTAGGGGCTTTCTAAAATGGGCTTTCCAATCAGACCATCTCATTGACAACTCCAGTCTGAAAATTGATCCTGAAGTTAGAGATCTTGGAACCTGTGCTGATAAAGAGCTGTACTTTGATTACCACATATCCACTATTGTAAGGAAGTTCTTTTTCATCAACACACAGCTTATATCAGGAGGTATGGCATTCAGATTCAGGGACATAATTGTTCCATTGTATTTGGGATTCATTAGGCTGATCATTAAAAATAACGTTTCTTTCAGTATGTAACTGTCCAAATACTTGTCATAACATGAATGACCAGTACACACAAACAAAAACTAAAGGGCCTAAATCATAAAACCTGTGAAGACTGACTCAAGACTTTGTCTCTCTCTTTTTGGTATCATACAGGCCATTGAGACAACTTCTGCCTCATGTTTAGAGCCTCCACGGTCTCTCTTCTATCAGACCTATTACATATTCACAATTCCAGTGGTATCATAAACACCCACTCAGAGAACCTCAATCTCTTTTGCAAAGTCATCAGAACATGCTGAGGAGATAGGGATATATCACAGAGAATACAATTTCTATGGATCCATCTTTCACTCCACATAAGTCAGAGTATTTCTCTTACTCTATTCAAATGTAGTTTGGATGAATGGATGGTAAACCACAAATTGACATTCCCTCCACTGTTTGCCACTGGCCCTTATAGATGGGAAAAGATGTGATTACACCAACATATACTGGTTTGGCTCATATTTGGATATTTGCATTGCAAACTATAATAGCTAATTACCATGGGAATGCAAGCCAAAGTTCTTAAGATTCTCACAGATCAGTAGTGTGGCAAGTATCCATGAATATACAGACCTAAAGGATCTTGTTACTGAATGGGATTTATACTCATTTTTGGAAAGCTGATCTTCCTTTTCAACCAACTTCAACTACAGAGTTGAAACTCATCTTGGAAACCGCATTTTCTTGTACCTATTACATTAACTAGAAGAGTTTCAGAACTGCAAGAATGTTAGTGCTTCCCCATACTTCATATTTCACAAGAATATAGTTTCCTTGGAAATGAACCCTTCATTTATACCTGTGGTATTCTATGAGACAAACCTCAGTTATTTTGGTATTTGGAAAGGGCAGGTTTTTGCAATGATATAAGTCTGAACTTTTCAGAGACTGTTCTCCCATTACTGTGGTATGCAGGCACTGACTATAGCATAGACAGTAGTCTCGCTGGTGAAGTTGAATGAAAATGTGGTAGTCCAGAGGCAAGGATATTGTTAATTAACAATAGGGTCTCCCCTTGAATAGCATGGTGTAGCAATTCAGAGAATCGCTGTATAGCATTATTTTAGTCATAAGGAGGAAAAAGTATCTGTACTTTTGAAGGCATGCATCCATTCACTCCTTTGTGTGGGTAATGAATCCAAGCAGGTACTGCAAAACAGTGTGTATGAGAGTGTGTGTGTGTGTGTGTGTGTGTGTGTGTGTGTGTGTGTGTGTGTGTGTGTGTGTGTGTGCGTGTGTGTGTGTGTGTATGCATGCCTGTATTTATGTGTGTGCATGTGATGAAAGATGCCTCTACAACTGAAATGCATGGACTGTGTGTGTGTGTGTGTGTGTGTGTGTGTGTGTGTGTGTGTGTGTCTATGAATGGATAGTCACCATGCGGGAGGTTCATACTGAGAAGCCATATCTGTAGGTATGTATGTGTGTGTGTGTGTGTGTGTGTGTGTGTGTGTGTGTGTGTGTGTGTGTGTGTGTGTGTGTGTGTGTGTGTGTGTGTGTGTGTGTGTGTGTGTGTGTGTGTGTGTCCGTGCATGTTTGCAACTGTCTGGATATGTTATGTGTGTGTGTGCATTTGTATATATGTGTGATTATCTCTGGGATTGCATGTGTGTGTGTGTGTGTGTGTGTGTGTGTGTGTGTGTGTGTGTGTGTGTGTGTGTGTGTGTGTGTGTGTGTGTGTGTGTGTGTGTATGTGTTTGTGTATGTGTGTGCATGTGTTAGAAGGTCCCCATACAATGGAGATGAATTGAGTGGTTGGGGAAACATTAGGGAGGTGAGGTCCGACAGTGTGATGGTGAATTAAGAGGCATAGTAATGTGGTGTTGCCTGATGTGGCTTTACCGTGTCCCTGACTCATAGCTTATTGCAGATGCACTAATGGATAATCCCAAATTTCCCAGTTAGTGATGGTAGTGATATTCTTCCTGAATCCTAGTGGTGTCAGTCACTTCACAAATGTGTAGTCTTTTCCAGCTATTCAAATAGCGCTGACCATTTCTTAGAAAGTATGGACGCTTGCCAACAGCTAAGATGTTTCATAGACAGATCCATATCATATAGAAATATCTTCAGTTGTCTATTTCTCTTATAAACAACTTTAATCTAAAGTTTATAAAGTAATGCTAGCTGAATGTGTTGACTGACTTAATACAATTTTGTTTTTGAGAAATATGATAAAACTTTCCTTTTAAACTAGAACTCACTGAAGTACTCCAGTAGCTGCCTCTCAAGCCCTTTTTGGAAATGCAGCCTTAAATAAAAGTTGTGAAACAGTTACTTGACCTTCAGTGAATGCTTTTAGAAGATACTACAAACTGGATCAGATCTTTGCATCTAATTCTTCCCTTGGGGCCTGTGAGGAGCCTCAATCTTCACCACTGGCACCAGTGGGGGATGTTCACTTTGAGAATAACAGGTACACAACCACAAAAGACAAACCAACTGGTAAAAGGATAGGCGTACAGAAACACAATCAGAGCCGGCAAATAATACGAAAAAATGTTTAATAAGCACTTTCCGTGTGGACTGTGCCTCACCTTTTTCAGACACGGTGTCTGAAGAAGGTGAGGCATAGTCCACACCGAAAGCGCTTATTAAACATTTTTTTCGTATTATTTGCCGGCTCTGATTGTGTTTTTGTATGCCTATCCTTTTACCAATAACAGGTACACACACAGTATCTCCAGATGCAGCTCTCTGCATGAAGCACAATCAAGCACAATTTCCCGTAAGAGAAAACAGGGAACACAGTCAGTCCAGGGCTGGTTCCTCTCTCTTTCTCCATATCCCCAATAAGACTCCCCTACTGGCACAGCTATAGAGTTGAGTTCTTAGCCATGATTCCAAGCCAAGTCCTCCAACACTTTCTCTCTGTCCAACCAGTGCTTCGTGTCCTTGCCCAAGTAGCTGACACACACACTTTTTGAGATTTGATTTATACACACACACACACACACACACACACACACACACACACACACACACACACACACACACACACATATACACACACACACACACACCTGGGAAAGGCTGGGAAAGGTTTACTAGGTATGCCCCCTCTTGCCCAGAGTATAAGGTATTGATCACTGCCACCAAAACCCTCAAAAGCTAGTTTAAGGCCCTTAGCAAAGGGTGTCCAATTTTACTGAGTGAAATTAATATTAATACAAATGGTAGTTTGAGCAAGAGCAAGGCTATTAGGAGTGGCCCGCACAGCATCACCAAATAAATATGCAAGTACTCTCAAAACTTAAATATCTCTACAAAGATCAGCCACAATGAAAGGTTTAAATATATTTACTAATAAATAATAAAAGAATAAGAAAATACTAAGTATATGTTTACAGTGACATCAGAGTTCAAATCACAGGAAATATTTAAAATGACATTGAAGGACAGGCTCAGACAAATAAAGAAAAACAATATCTAAACTAATTTTCACTATATTCCTGACTGAATCTAAGAGAATTATAATACTCCCTAACAGCTTACTTAATAGAGCAAGGCAGATGATGTGGTGAATGGTCGTTCTTTGTGTCAGACCAAAAAAAGACAGAATACAGAATGCTCATGAGACATTAGTCTTCTCTAATATTAAAACATTATTTCTATACAGAATGACAGCACATACATCTGGTCATATGACTGTTTCCCACAGTATCACCAACCCTGGAAACTGCCAGGATTTTAACACTTACATGTACAAAATACACACACAAGCTCTTTGCCCAGATCTGTTGAGCTTCTGGAGGTCGTAAAACAACTAAACACCTCATGTCTTCCTGACTGGCAATTAGTTCACCCCAAAGACAATACAGAAAGCTTCCTTGTACAGACTTTGTGTCTCTGGCTACATTGAAACCTGTGAGATAGCATCTTTATGACCTAGCCCGTAAAGTCATTCAATTTCAGATATATTTTTAAAGTTTGATGGACCTCCATTCATCACAGGGCCATACTGTTCAGTCTTCTATGCTTCACAATAAGTTAAACACAAACATACTCTATGGTTTTGGAGGACCACATCTGTTTTGCTGAAGTATCATGAATATGTGTGATGCAGTTTACTAAGGACATAAAAGCGAAGATAGGTGTCTTTTATCATGAATGTTATTTACATAATCTGCCTAATGACCTGAAACTCACATATTGTAACTAAATAGGTCCACATAGTCTGGGATTTGCAAAACCAGCAAAAGTTCCTTATAATGATATAAGTGAATCCACTAGAAAGTTGATAAAAATCCGTTATTGTGTAAGCCAATTTTGTTTTGCACTTTCATCACAAAACTTGGGACTTAATCAGAACATAAACACATGATTCCAACCACATTTAAATACCCCATCAAACCTCCCATTAATTAATTAATCTAACATTTGAAAATTGCTTTAATTAAAGGTATAGTCACCTTTTCCTGTACCCGACCATCTGGTAAAAAAATAAATAAAATAAAGTAATTGTGAAATATCAGATCAGTAAAATGGGAAGTATCACCAGTGCCATGAAAATAAAATATGTTTCTACTGAATAAAAAACATATCCTAAAACTTTAGTATTAGATGACAAAGTTTTAAAAACCTCAGATATTCTACCTGTTCTTCAATGTCTGTATATGTAAGTGTTCATAACCCCTTTCATTTCAGTTCTCACAATTTTGCTACTCTTATTTTGAAAACTGGTTGGATGGAAACATATTCATTCAGTTCAGGTCTAACTGTAGTAGCTAATTTTATTTGCCACAGCAATTCTTTGCATTCCAATTTATTTTTCCCAAAATTACCCTCTGATGTTTGGCTGAACTATCTCTAAAATACCAAATTTAAACTTGGAGAACCCAGTACATACTAAGGAATGTTTAAACAATGCATTGTTTTCACTGTATTTTTTCAAGTCATAGGAATGTTCATATATTCTTTTAGATAGTCTCCTTCCTGTCTTCCCTACATAATAAGCTTGACACTCAATGTAAGTGACAAGATAAACTAACCCCATGGATTCACAATTCCCTTTCAGTAATGTAATCTGTAATCTATAATAATTATCTAAAGTAAAAACCCTATTTTCATTAATGAAAGTACAAAATCTACATCAACAGCATTTAAAGGTGCCTGATTGTTCTTTTTCTGTCCCTTTTTCTAAAATACTCCTAATGTTGGTTTCCAGCTTATGAATAAATAAAGGGGTCTCCTCTACTGACTCAAACACTCCTTCATCCATTTTCAAAATGGGCCAGTTATTTTTAAGAATGTTTTTCACATCTCCACTATTTTCATTAAATTTAATACCCCTAGTGTTTTGAAACATCTTCTTGTTAACTCCCTTGTTTGGGAATAAGGTTTCCTCCCCACCCCCTTTGTTGTTTTTACCTAAATTGGTGGATATTTATTGTCTCTTTTCTTAATAATTTCACTTTCAATCTTGATTAAAAGATCAAGTGGGTAACTCCTCTGGATATATATGTTTCATATGGTTACCAATTCTTCCTTAAAATTTCTTTCATCTGAGATCATTCTAGATGCCCTGATAAACTGACCCTTCACTAGGTTAATTTTACAATACCAGGGGTGACTGTTGTAATAATATAAATATGATTTAGAAAAAGTCTCTGTATGTCCAAGTAATGAGCGTTTGAAGCTTTATTTTTGTACATAAACCTTAAAAAGGTTGTAGTGCCTGTTATATATGTTATAAATTCATCAACCAGGCTTCCTTTCCAAATTCTAAAGATAATGTCCAAAAATCTACTATATAATGACTATAGTTCATTGTAGGGCTGTTTAAAAATGAACCGTTTCTCCCACATAAGCAGAGACTATCATTTGTCATTTCTTCAGCTCAAGAAATATTGAAGCATTCTGTTCTTGCTACATATTAACTTCACTTTCACTTAACTAAATTATTTTTCTTTATTTTGGATCATAATCAACATAGTCTATATATTTCAGATACTTCTCCAAATTTACAAAAAAATGAAAAGATAAAAGAACAGAGAAGTGTGTCAGAGATCAGCTGTTAGATTCAGCACTTTAAAAAAAACAAAAATGTAAAATTAAGTAGTAAGGTAAGGGCTTTCATCTCTAAAGTTATCAATAAGGAAATGAGACTTCATCAGACTGTTCAGAGAAAATCATACATTAATTTAAATGGGTCTATATTATATTTTCGAAAGTTTCAAACATCGAACACCATATGGTCGACACCAGCTGAAAAACTATACTTACCTAAGTGCTGCATTTGCATTTAAGACTATTTGCCATTTTGCACCCTAAATATTCCCAGTACTACCACCTGTTACACTGATATTTACAAAATCAATAATACTGAATAAAAATCTGTTAAAAATCTGAAAAAACCAAAGTGTTTGAACAGTGCCTTAGAACCATCCTTATTTTTATTCACTCTAAGATGTTTAATCAGCAAAACAATGATTCTGGAATTACACCTTCTACAAAAATCACAGCTGAAAAATTATAAGATTAGTAAGAGAGACACTGTGGTAGGCACTACCAAACACTGACTATTCTTTCAAGTTCTTAGTTTTGGAAATAATGAATATGAATGATAGGATGGGTAACGTGAGAAACAAGACTGAACAAATTGAGCAAAAATGGATTATTAGATTGCAATCTGATAGGCAATATGGTCTTAATAACAGTGTTTGTTTGAAACACTTTTTAATAGATAGGCCGTTTATACATTAATAGAATATTCTTTTTTCCAATTATATCATTTCTGATATATATTTTTTGATTTATTTATGTCATAGGTTTCATCACTATACTTTTTTATAACAAGTTATATTGTTTTTATATTGGTGTATGTGTATTTGTCATGTGATCGCCATTAGTTTTCCAATTGGCTATTGCCTTGTTTTTTTTTTCTCAGCTTTTGAGTTGCTTCCTAGTTTCGCCCATCTCCAGTAAGGTATTTCCCCTCAATATTGTAAGATGACATACAAAGTAAATGTGGCTCTATTATATATTAGCTACACTAAAATATACTGAATATATATATTGAAAGCATTTATAACCAAATGTTATGTTTACTTTTTTATACGCTTTTGCAAATCGGTACAGTTAATCAGCATTCATTGCTTTTTAATATGTTCATCTTTCACTTGGATTATTTAAAGCTTTTACGCAGACAAATTTGGAAATAGAAGTCTGTATTTTAGTATGCTGCAATCTGATATATGTCGCTAAGTAGGGATTCCATGAGATTGTCTTTCATGTTTTTATTTATCTAAATGAAAACTCGTCCTTTGTGTGAGTTTTAATATTTGAGGTTTTTTTGCATTAATGATGATCTTGGTTCTAATCATTATTAATAATACAAGAACTGTGATTTTTATTGTAATAAGAGTATATGATATGTTTTTAAATGTGACGCTTAATCTTCATCATTTGTGATTGGTTCTTAATGCCTTTTAAATTTGTGCCTGATGATCTTTGTTTTATCCTGTCTGATAAAGCATTGCTTAGAACAACATGAAAGTGCTTGCAAAAAATATATTTCACTTTTTATTTTTATTTGCCTTGTTTGCTGTGTCCTTACACTCTTGCTTTTGGTTTCAACTCTAAGATGTTTGACTATGCTATCTCTCAATCTTCTGACGACCTTGCCTTCATAAAACTTTCACATGAACAACAGATTGCTATGTATACTAAATATTCTGCTGTGCAAGAAAATGAGGGGAGGCCATCTACCTGTATTTGCACAAAAGGTCCAAGGACAATCTTCTATAAATCTATAAGTTACAATTATAACACCTGACAGACCCTTTCTATAGTTCAGGAGCTATATCAGTTTTTTTATTTTGTAAAACATTTTTAATGTTATACCACCACTTATTAACAAATTTGAGTGATTAACCTACCAGTTTGAGCACTTCATTATTGCCCTTTAATATTTTCCAGTTTTTCTTTACTATATTTTTAATACTTAAGCTGTCCACATTATAGGTCAGACACATAGCTGTGCTCTAGTCTGAGTTAGTTCACTTCATGTCCCCCAATGATAAAACCAGTAATATTTTCAGGGGTATCAAACAAGCTTCAGAGTACCCCTAAAACCTGTCAATTTGCTATGGGTTTAGCTCCATAATGATTTCTCTGTCTGTTATAAGATTCTTAATCCTAGGGTACATAAACTTAAAAATACCCATTATTTGTTTTAAAGGGTGAATATTCTTAAAATGAAGCAGGAAATTTAAATTTGTGTTTTTCTAAGTAATACTTGTATGAAGGCTACCATCTTTCTTATAAACAAACTCAAAAAGATGACAGACGTGAAAGTGAACAGTTGAAAAAATTCCAATAATTCTGCTCCTTGATTAAGAACATTAAGGCAAACTTGAAACTCATCAATGGATTCTGCCTGCTCTAGGAAAATGTCATTAATAAACCTGACATAATATTAAATCTTACTGAAATCATCTTTTTTGTATAAAAATTATTTTTCCCAATATGCCATCAGTAGATTAGCAAAATATGGGGTTGTATTGGCACCCATCAACACCCCTCATCTGATTTGCTAGAAATGTGTATCTTTAGATAAAAAAATAATCATATCTTAAAATATTATCTAGACACTTCTTGATAAATAATATTTCACTAGCTGTTATATCATTTTCACTCAACAAAAGATTGCTGGCTCATTCAGTTTCCAAATACTGGAGTATGAGTGTATGAGTATATACAGAGATTTAATAACCAATGTCACCAATAAGTCATTTTTCAGCAGTGAATCCACAGGCATTAAACCAAACTATTAAAACTGCATTATAGTGAATGGAGAAATGCAATTGCTGTCTGAAGCTGGCAAAAAAGCCAGGCCTGTTAAACACTTTTCTGATGTCAAAAAAGTGTTAAACAATTGTTATGCACCCACAAAAAAAATGTTCTAAGCTTGTTTCCCACCTTTCCTGTAACTAGTCTAGTCCAGATACAGATTTGCTGTATCCAGGACTGTTTGTAAGCTTCTGAGACCCCCAAGCCTTTCTGCGTTGGAGGGAAGCCTTCTAGCTTATCAGTGGGAGTGGTAAACACTAACTAGCCTATCTACCATAAGAGGAGTGGTTTCTGTCACAGAAATTTGTAGTTTATTGGCCGTTTGGGCAGTTTTTCCATCCCTTTCAACTTTCTGATTTAAAAGCCTGCATTTACTTGGGTTTGCACTTGTTTAAGCTCCGCACAGCGGCGCCAAGCTGAGGTAAAGTATTACTGGTGCCAGAAATTTGCTCTTCAGTTTTTCCCTTAGATCTTGGTAGTTCTTTCTCTCCCTCTCTCTCTCTCTCTCTCTCTTGCACTTCAAATAGCTTAATTGCTTTGCATTCAACAGAATTTTGTAGCAATTATTGTAGCACACCAAAATGCCATCAGCACTAGTTGTTCTTCATGGAAACAGCTCCAGTACTTAGTAGTTATGACCACCCCTCCTGGCATGGTTAAAGGCAGTTCCCTGTGCTTTCTCTTATTAATCTGGTGCATTTGGGCAGTCTGAGGCAGTGTAGCAACTGCCTCATGTACACAGACAACCCTCTCGTCTTATCTCCCAACACTCAGACTTGTAAGAGATGCACTTATATCACCAAATTGGAAGCTATGCACTTTCTAGCCAAGAATATCTGGTCAAGAGGAGAAATTCAACACCTGCACCACACCACACGAAACACATAGCCTTCCAAAACACCCACCATCACAGCTCTCACATAAAAACACAAACCACACACCCACCTTTATGGAGGGACTCAATAGAAATTTACCCAAACAGCAGAGACCTCCAAGACAGAATGGCACTCAACCACCACAACATAGCACAAACCGCAGGACACATAGCTCACCTCCACAGTGTGCCCCTCATCCGAAGCCCCTAAGGCTAAACACCTTGCCCAATACACTAATCATAGGTGACTCAATAGTGAGGCACACAGATGTCCCACTCACTAAGTTGAATAAGGAGAAGGTAACAGTCAGCTGTCTGTCAGTTGCCATAATCTGACACATAACACATGCACTCAGGTCACTCCAAAACAAGTACAAGTATGACTCTGTCATTGTCCATGTGGGTGTGAATAACTTGAGACACACCTCCCTGGACTACATGAAAAGAGACATGGTGGACCTCTCGGATTATGTGGCCCAGGCAGGTATGACCCTAGCCCTGAGCAGTATCCTACCATCACCCAGAATGATACTGCAGTACAAACAAAAAAATTATTGACTTTAATAATTGGCTAAGTTTCTAATGTCATTCTAAGGGGATCCAGTATCTGTCTGCTTGGGATGACATGACTGACAGACCTCAATGCTTTGCCAGAGATGGCCTGCATCTGTCACCCCTGGTTTTCTGGGTACTGGCTAAAGCTCTTGCTCCCCCCATAGTGTCTTTTTTATTAGGTGTTCCAAAGACCAAATTACCACTGTAACAGCTGTAAGTAAATGCACTTTGAGGGTCATGCTGATCAACGCTAGAAGTCTAAATCTCAAGATGCACTCACTTGAAGCACTCCTCAAAATAGAGAATATTGACATTTGAGTTGTAATGGAGACCTGGCTTAAAGCAGCAGAGAGCACCCTTGCACTACCAGGCTATGACTCATTCCACACCTTTCAGCCCTGAAACATGGACCGAAGCTCCAAAGGCGGTGGTGACTCCATATTCATAAAGGATATGCACACCTCCAGACTAGTAGCCCAGCATAACGTATCTGAGATACGTCAGGTACAATAAACATTGGGTAAGATGGCGATCCAGGTCATAGCCTGCTATAGGTCCCCAACCATGTCCCTAGACTTTCACTCCTCATTCTTAAGCACCCTGGAATCTATCAAGGTCCAGTCCAACCCAACACTCTCATACTAGGAGACTTCAACTACCCCTCCATCACTGGAAAAATTACTCAAGCACCAATACACTGGCCCAACACTTCCTGGAATTCATCAGTTCCAATGCCCTGGACCAGCTCATTCAGACCCTCACTAGAGGAAGCAACATCCTTGACTTGGTTATTACTAACATGGGTGACCGTTGCTCAACACCAATAGTCAGTCCCTCCCTGGTCAGATTTGACAATAAACTAATCACCATGGAAATCCACATCTCACCCAGACCCCCCACAAAGGTAACCACCTTGAAAAACTTCTTCAAAGCTGACTTTGGGCTCATAAAAACAGAGGTGGCTAACTTCATGCCACCCATGCCAATGGAAAATAGCAGTATGACTGCCAAATCATACACCAATGCACTGTACAAACACGTATATAAATGCATGGAACTAGCCATTGCCAACAGAACCAAGACAGTCGCCTCCAAAAAAAGGAAGCCAATCTGGTGGTCCCCTGCCATTAATAAACTCTACCACTGAAGGAAGATACTGTTGCAGAAAAAGGTGAAGTCCCAAGAGTGGAAAAACTCCCTTATTAGCCTCAACAAAAAGTTGAGATCCCTCATCAAATCCTCCAAAGCCACCTATAAAGGCAGAATTGCAACAGTCACTAAAAATCACAAAGCTTTATATAGTTATATCAAGAACCTCCACGGCAATACCCAGATTTGCTCTGAGTTACTGCACAATGGCACCTCCTATACTGAGCCAACAGATATTGCCAACATACTGGCCAACAGATTCAGTGCCAACTTTACCCCTATCCCCCCCCCAAAGGACCAATCACAATACCAGAAGAATGCCAGGCACCCAGCATTACTGCAGATCAGGTTAAAGCTGCATTGTTCAAGGCCAAGACTACAGCTTCCATGGGACCCGATAATATCCCTGGCTGTGTTCTACATGAACTACAAAGCTAACTGGCACCACATCTGTGTGTCCTGTTCAGTCACAGCCTCACCTCAGGCTTTGTCCCTACCAAATGGAGCACTGCTACAGTCATCCCTCTCCATAAAGGGGGAGCGACTACAGACTCAGGGAATTTTTCCCCTATTAGCCTGATGAGTCTGATATGTAAAGCTATGGAACGCATCATCATGGACCTGATTAGCAAAGATATAGGAAATCTTCAAACTCTGGACCCCATGTAGTTTGGCTTTGTGAAAGGAAGATCATGCCTGCTCAACCTGGTTGACTTCTTTGGGTCAGTCACCAGGGCTGTGAATGAAGGTAAGGCAGTGCATACAGCCTACCTCGATCTGGCCATGGCCTTTGATACCATTCCTCACTCAAGAATTATTGATAAACTCACCAAACTAGGCATCAACCCCTACATCACTAGGTGGGTTGCAAATTGGCTCACAGATAGAGCACACAGTGTGAAAGTATGGAATTCCAAGTCAGACTGCTGACCAGTCACGAATGGAGTCCTACAAGGATCAGTCCTGGGTCCTCTCCTGTTCGGCATCTACTTCTCAGATGTCCAGGCCAACACAAAGGGACTCTGACTTACCAAGTTCGCAGATGACTGCAAGCTGGGAGCAATTATTAACTCCCCAAGTGATGCAGACACTCTACAGAAAGTCCTCACTGAGACAAATGACTGGTGTCAAAACCTTGGCCTTAAGCTTAACTTCAAAAGATGCTTCGTCATCCCCTTTGGTAAAAACTTAGTTCTCACTAACTACCACATTGACAGGAGACCACTGAACACTGAAGGCGTTATAAGAGATCTGGGGACACAGGTTAACAGCAACCTCTCCTTCGACCACCACATTGTCACTGTGGTCAGAAAGTCCTTCTATGTGGCACATCTCATTACCAAGGGTTTTGCATCCAGGAGGAAAGAGGTCATCATCTCGCTCTACTCTTCCCTCATTAGACCAATCATAGAGTATAATGCCCCATTTGGCGTGTACCTCACTAGACACCTGCAACAACTGGAGAGGCCACAGAAACACCTCATGAAGAGGATCCTAGGCATTAAACACATGTCCTACACGAATAGACTCAAAAGACTCCAGCTATTCTCTGTCTCATATCGCCTACTTAGAGGTGATCTCTGCTTAACTTACAAAGCCATGTCTGACTCAGCTCTGTTAGAAATGATATATTTAAAGAAATCCCAATCCCTCCACACCTCACACTCTAGAGACCTCAACCTCATTACTACAATTAATAGAACATGCTGGAGGGACAGCTTCCTCACCCAGAGACTGCCCATGCTCTGGAATAGACTTCCCATACATGTCAAGCAGAGCACCTCACTAGCCCTCTTCAAGAAAAACCTTGATAAGTGGATGGGTAATAGAAAGTTCACCCCGGAGATCACTCCAGTGGTTCTACTTGTTAGAAACCTTGGGAATTAACATTGGGCGGTACAATGACAGGGCACTTCTATGGGGTAGGCTTGTAAAGGCTTCAGGATCATTAGCCTAGTACACACCTATGAACCTATGAACAGTTTCATTACAGTAACCATGGAGTTTTAAAAGAAATTTATCAAAGAAACATACCTTATCAAATATTAATATTTTTAACACAGAAATGCCTTCTATTAGGTGAACAAAAGTAGGGTATAGAGCACTGACTGTGAATGTATATGTATTTTTTTGCAAAATATAGTAGTGAATGTGATGCTTTAGAATTCTAATGAAAACTGACCTTACTACATCACAAGGTTTTGAAGTTGGTGGAAATTGTTTGATGTCAAGACTTGTATACTAACTGCCTTTTTAATGTGAATTATATTACATTAAATAACAAGTCTTACCTGATTTGATGTCCGTTATTAAATGCAGAGAGCTCTCACAAACTTCATCTGCAGCTACAATAGACATGGTGTAGTTCTGACCACAATTTAAGTTTATGATCTCACAGCTTAGTTCTGTAGTATTGCATTCGGCTACAGAGCCATCTGACCCCTCTGCTGTAATGGTATACCATTTCCCTCCGTTACTGGAATTCCAAGAACAGTTGGTGGCACCCGTGTTACAATCTACCTCTGCTACCAGATTTGCAGGCGCACATGGCACTGTGAACAAAGCAGAAGACAAACATTTTACCTAAAGAGAAAAACATCATGATTTATACAGTCAAATAAATACAGACTCTTCAATGGAACAAGACAACAAGTTCTCACTTTCTCACTAGTGTGTCTTGTGGTCTCTAAGATCTACTAGTGCTATTTGTACACTGACAATGAGAATGTACACTTTTAAGGATGAATGAATAAAGAAATGTGACACGTGAACTGCTTGTGTAAAGAAACCATCATAATCACAATTAGATTAAGGGCTTGGACAGTTGTCCAGAAAGAATGACCTTAGTCCGAGATAAACTTCCCATTACCATGAACTTTGTGCAATCTAGTCTTAACAACGTCTGCAGAATCACAGTTTTAATATTAACACTTAAAGGATTGCATGAGCAGAAAGCTCTGTCACAAAACTAATTTATGTGTCTGTTGTTTCTTACTAATCTATTAGTACTGTGTATTTCCAAAGATCTTTACCCTAAGCATTCAAACATATGTCAGCCTTCACTAGCCATGTAAGTTAATATTAAAATCCCCTTTTAGTCTTGTATGCAAAAGGAAAAAGATCACTAGTGTTTCTGGTGAATCCATTTTGCATCCAGGACCCCCAGTGCATATACAAAGAGCAAACAAGTACATAAACACAATCAGATATGCAAACACATGTCCTTAGCATGAAAGTAACAGGCTATATTCACTTCTTTCTTTGTTACAAAAACAGGCCAATGGTTAAAGTAGCCCAAAACTTCAGAAGCCTCAACTAAGTTTTAAAATAACGAATGTAAAAATAAAAAAATTAACCACATTTACTCACCAGATGAACTCGGCACTATTTATGCACGAGAAGCATTTTTGTATACTATTAAAATGTGTGAGTATGAGTAGCAATCTAATGGCTTCAAAGCTAAACTGAAAGAGTGTCTATAAGAAGAAATTTCCTGCAATTGCTTTTGTGACACTCGATAAGTTGCTGTGTGCTTGTAGACTTACTACATATAGGTATCACACTGCTAAGAAAACTTGTCTGTATAAATGCTGTAAATGTTGGACACGTTTTCACATTGCTTGAAGTATTGTGAAAATTGTTCTCTCTTGTTGCCCTTTTTCTGTATGGATTTACTTTTAATATGTATTTGTAATCATAAGATGTGTGATGCATTCTCACTTTTATTGATTCATTTTTTTTTTGTAATATGTATTTGCACCTCTGGAGAAAAAAAGTGTGTGTGTATATATATATATATATATATATATATATATATATATATATATATACACATACATATACACACATACACACACAGACATACAAATACACATATATATATGTATTCATGATGTTTTATTTGATTGCTTCTTTTTGCAAGCACCAAGGCTGTTTCTTGGCACATGCATAGTTGCTTATCGAGGTGTGCAGTTTATACACAAGGACATCAATATTTTGCATATAAATGCACCTATATATATATATATATATATATATATATATATATATATATATATATATATATATAAGGGTCAACTTTATAAAATTTGGTTGGCTGCACAGATGGTCGACAGGAGTGCGAGGTGGCACAATATCCAGGGTAGAGGAATATGTCCATTCCCTTATATTGTGAGATCTTGGAGTTAGTATATATAATTAGCAGGGGGTGTGGGGGACTTGCTCCTGCAAAAGCAATGTGCCAGACTGCAAAAGAGTTGCTCTCAGTGTAAGTGAATTTGTTTGTTGTAAGGCGTACCTATGAACAGGCCGACACTGGGGGCCAAATTCCAAAAGACCTGCTCTCAGTGTGACTGGTCACTTACACTGAAAGTAAGTCATGTGTAATCAGGCTGAATATTTTATTTTAAGTTGTTGTACCTTATGTTTTACATGGGTCATGATTGTTGCTCAGCTCATGCATAGTAGCATGTTGACATTTGCAAAGTCAGTAACTTCTGGTTGAATTTGTGAACGCTGATGTTTGGGTGTTTTCATAATTTTAGAACACATGTACATCCCTATAAAAATGCTTGTATTACTGGCTTTAAGTTGTTTTCGATGATGCATCCCATCAGTGTTCGTGTTCAGTGGAATGTCTTCTGGCTGTCTGATTTCTTGAGGTAATGCAGTATATGTTGTTATGCTTATATCTATATGTGCCAGTTTCCTCAGCAGGTAACACACTCATCTTTGATACTGGAAGATCAGGAGGCTGCAGTGGCGTAGCTAGTGGGGAGCGAGAGGGGTGGTCTGCCCCAGGCTGCACTCTTTGAGATTGTAACATTTACTTACAAAATAAGGGCATTCTTCTTTAAGAACTGGATCCCACATGTGTTGAGCAGGCACAGACGTCCTGTTCACCCGCACTATTTGAAATTGCTTCTCCTTCTTGTCTGCCTGCTTGTGCTATCGTTTTAAGTAACATTTGCTGCTGCTGAAGTTTGCTGTTTAACTGCTTCACCAACCAACATTTCAAGTAAGGAAATTTAGGTTATTGGTGCTTTACAGAAGTGTATGTGTTTATTGATTCCTTCTTCACATTTTAAATTGCTTTCCCACAGAAATTGCTTTTGTGTTTGACATTGCTTCTCCACAGAAATTGCTTTTGTGTGTGTGTTTGAAATTGCCTTTGTGTGTGTGTATGTGTTTGAAATTGCTTCTCCACAGTGTGTTTGTGTTTGAAATTGCTTCTCAATTGTGTGTGTGAAATTGCTTCTCCACTGTGTGCGTTTGAAATTGCTTCTCCATTGTGTGTGTGAAATTGCTTCTCCACTGTGTGCGTTTGAAATTGCTTCTCCACTGTGTGTATGTGTTTTAAATTGCTTCTCCACTGTGTGTGTGTGTGTGTGTGTGTGTGTGTGTGTGTGTGTGTGTGTGTGTGTGTGTGTGTGTGTGTGTGTGTGTGTGTGTGTGTGCACAAGGAGCAAGAGCCTGAATTTTCTACCCCTACCACCAGTTATTTATGATTCAAGGAGTTAAGTCCATAGCTCTCAACTATCCAGATTTTCACAGATTTTCACAGAATGTTTAGCTCATACATTTGGTCTGTTCCTCTTAAAATTTGCGGTTTTCTGGCAGACAGTGAGAATTGAATTCATTAAATAATGATAGCCATTTAAGTTTCAGTCTTTCTGTCTTTCAGGAAATGCATGTTAACACAAAACATTTTATTTTAGCAAATTTCTAACATTATACAAGGAATGTCTAAAATGTGTCCCTGGTTTTAGGTCGTTGTCCCCCAACCAATAAATGCTGGCTTTTTCCAGATTTCTTGTGTTGCAAAGTTAAGAGAGATAGTTGAGTGTCAAATTAATTTTACAAGGAGTTGAGAGCTTCATGGGAAGAGTAGTTTAGTGCTTATGCAGTGTCGACTTGCATTGTTAGTAGCACAACAGGTAGTACACTTGCTTTTGATGCAGAAGGCTGTGGGTTCTACTCCCACAGTATGTAGATGGATTGCTGATAGTGTACTGTGTTGTACTTTAAAGGGGGTGAATGCTGCAGTCCTGAGAATGTCCTCCTTTGGAGGAGATAACTAGTAACTATGAACATGTTATCAGTTTGCCATCCATTCCCTATTGCAATATTACTAGCTTATCAATTTTTAATGAAACATAGGCAATTTATTCTTCAAGGGCAACAGGCACTTTATTTGTAGATGAAACAATGAAATAAAATTGTTTGCTAGTAGCAACCTCTTCATTAGTTACAGATCTCTCTAATGTGGAATTATTTAGGTTACATTGACTTCTGCACAGATTGTGCATATTTACTGATATTGGTGGATTGCAATGATAGAATTTTTGAGTAGACTTTTATGATGCAAATGTTCTGAATTGGGCAGTTCTGTCATTATTGGTTCGTACATTTTGTTTAATTGCTTACTGGAAAAATGTTCAAAACAAATTTAAAATATGCTCTAACAAGTGTGTTGTATTATACAAGGAATATAATTTAATACAATCAGGAAGGTGAAATCAACGAACACATGTATGTTTGCATGGTCCTAAATATGTCTGCAAGGGGCCTATGATTTGAAAACAGCCTTAAGGTAAACTTTATCCGCCACTGGCCAAATGCATTTTCTTTGAATGTGGGTTTCAATGAATGTGAGTTTCAAGGACAGAGAAGTTTTAATGCAAGGTCTGTTTTCACTGTGAGACTGTATTGCATTATTTAGCAGATGTCTATCAGTGTTTATGCAATAAAATTTAAAATAAAAGTTTTAAATGAAATCCAAATCATTGTAGAAGTAAAGCATAAGGAAATATGCACATTACATTGTTTATGGTAAATGGGGAGAAATAGCCAACCACAACTTTGTGAGGGAGGGCAGCAAACTCAAAAACACCCCCAGGCAGCACAAACTCTAGAGATGACACTGGGAGGCTGTGAGTTCTATTCCTACACCAGGATGGTGAGACTGCAGAACAGCATGAGGGGGAGTGCTGCATTTCTGAGTGCTCTGTCCTTTGGATAAGATACCAAACTGGGGTCTCATCTGCTTGAGTTGGTAGCAGCTCAGGTGGGGGTAAACAATCCTATGGCACAGTAGGGACGTTCCCATGTGTACTGGTTACATTTCCCCTAGTCAGTATGAATACCTCCTTGCATTTCTCCTGAAAAGATGATATGGCCTAATGCGACTAACCTAGTCAACAAAACATTGCTAAACATTTCTGTCTGTCTATCTATCTATCTTCATGTATATATAGACAGAAAGACAGTTGTAGACAGAAAGATAAGTATATAGACACAGATACTAACTCTGAGATTACTGACATTGAAGTATCAGGAATAGTCCAAGACTCAGTAGTTTCAATAGAAACCTATATTCCCTGTACTTGCCCTTAAGGTCTTGCTGCAATTTTAGTAGGCATTCAATTCAAATAGTAATCTACATGCAGGAGAAAATGTACAGCACTTTATACTAGAATGAGTAATTTCCTACTTTTGGTCAGGTGATGAAATGTCATGACAGATTCCTCTTTAGCCTATAGCCCTAACCAGGTTTTTCAGTTTCCCCCAAACAGGCAAATGAACAAAACTTCATACCAACACCAGCAGGGGTGGGGGAAAACAAGGAGGTAACTGCAATAGAAGAAACAGCGGACATTATCTCTAACTTATTAGAACTGGCACCCCACCACCCACCTATTGTCATTAAGAAAATGAATTTCACAATATACAACTATACAGATACATGTATTTATGACAAGCATTTTGAACTATTTACAAAAGGGTTTAAGTTTATACCGGCTAAAAACATGGATATCACTAAAACTATACTTGAACTAAAATTATTTACTAGACAGTTAAATCTAAGTGTATTTTTTAAAGGTCAGACTTTACCAAAGGAATTATTTAACAGGACTAGTACTTTTAACCCACCCATGCACCCGCTAGTTAGAATTTTTGAAGACCTAGTGGAACTTGATATTAGGAATGCTGCTTCCAACCATAACAATAAACCTACAAATATGCAATCAGAAAGCTTTTTATTGATAGAAAAATTGAGAAATGATGAAATCAGAGTAATGAAACCAGATAAAGGGGGAGGGGTGGTTTTGATGTATAAAAATGATTACGAAGAGAGAATTTTTAGTATGTTGCACGATACAGAGCAATATAGTACTGCGTCACTAAATGAGATTAACATAGCCTATGCAAACATTAGATATTTTTTGCAAGACAATTTGTTACAAGGTGCTATAAATGAAAAGTTATTTAATTATTTGTTAGTGAGCAAACCATTGATACCAGTAATATTCGGCATCCCGAAGGTTCACAAAACCTTACACCCCCTGAAATTTAGACCAATTGTGGCGGGTGCTGGAGGCATTACGGAACCACTGGGGAAGTTTATAGATTTAACACTGAAGAACACGTTAACATCATTTAAGCACATTTGTAAGGACTCTTGGGAGTTTCTCAAAAATGTTAAACAAGAATTCTTCATAATAACTAAATATTTAGTTACGATAGATGTGGTGGAATTGTTTCCCAGCATCCCCCACAATATTGGACTGGAATGGTTCAGTCAGGTTTTAAATAAATACTCTGGTTTTACTTCTAGGATCAATAATTTATTAGTAGAGTTCATGGAAATCATCTTAAATAATAATTTTATATATTTTAATGAAGAGTTCTTTAAGCAGAGGAAAGGGGTTGCAATGGGCACACCTTGTGCCTCAGCATATGCTAATGTTGTTTTATCCTTTTGGGAAAATGAGTTTATTTTTAAGACATCTTGGAATAGCAACATCATTCTCTACCAGAGATACCTAGACAATATCTGTATTCTCTGGAAGAGTAGTTATGAGAACCTCCAAGAATTTTTAACATATATTAACAGTACAACGCACTTTTTAAAATTTACCCACAATATAAGTGAAAGCAGCGTAAGTTACCTGGATGTTCTTTTAACGAAGAACACAGAAACTAATACATTTCAAACATCAGTCTGCAGAAAAAACACATTCTCAAATACATATCTACACTACGGCAGTGGACACCCTTTCCAGCAAAAGAAAGGAATTGTAAAAGGGCAGTTCATTAGGGCATCCCGAATGTGTAGTACGGACACATTATTTGAAAAAGAAACTTCGCTGTTAGTTGACTTTTTTCTTGAAAGAGGTTAGCCTAAACAATTAATAGATGAAATGTTAATAGAAGTCAGAACTAAAAGAGTTGACACTTTTTCTCCATTACTTGGTGTCACCATGGAACAGCAACCATTGAGAGAAAGTAACACGTCTCACATTGAACATAACAAAGCATTTATATATACTTTTAACAATGACTCATTTAAAGTAAAAAACTTTATTTTAAAATACTGGCCAATTTTAAAATCTAATGAGGAAGTTTTTAAATGTTTACCTGTAAAACCAACATTTGTGAATGCAAAAAACACCAATCTTAAAAACATGTTTGAAAAACAGAAAAGTTCTTTAAGAACCCAGTATGGTGGTAGAATTGGCACCTTTAAATGTAACAGTTGTAAACAATGTCCATACATTATGAATGTTGACAGTTATTTTGTCAAAAGTAGAAAATATAAAATTAAATCTGAAGCATATTATAACTGTGCATCTAAAGGGGTAATATATTTAGGGGTTTGTGAGACGTGAATGTTTCTACCTAGGCAAAACTGAAAGAACACTGCGTAGAAGAATATATGAGCATTGTTATGACATACAAAGAAAGAAAGAAAATAATGCTTTTTATAAACATTCTACAAGGTGTCCGACGATGTCCTTAAAATTTTTCATATAAGAACAAGTACCTTTAAATCCGAGAGGGGGTGATTGGGAATCCCTACTTGAGCAGAGAGAATTAATGTGCCAACTGAGGTTGAATGTAACAAAACCACCAGGACTGAATGAAGCTACTAGTATTAGTAGCACTTTAAAATTAAGACGAGCAAAACTATGATTTGCTTATATTGATTATTCTGAAGCTAAGAAACTATTGTATATATGTATTTACTACAACAAACAAAACAAACTTACACAAGCTTTGATAGTTTTTATTTATGAGTATATTTTACATTTTATATTTTTAGAATATTTATTATGTCCTGTTCCTAAACATATAATTTATGTAAATCAAATATATGACATTGGGTGGGTTATTTAATTTTAGTGTATAAGATATTTATGTTTATAAATTTTACTATTTACACCAATTTTATTATTCATAATAATGTATTAAGTGTTTTTCAAGGATTTTATGAATCTTTGTTTAAATTGTGCATAATTGATGAATTTTTTGTATTGAGAAATTATTACAATATTTATATATTCTTATTTATATATTTTTAATTATACATTCTTATTTATTGGATGCACAAGAAGTACAACTTCAAGTCATGGTATTGCCAAACACTTAGAAAATGAGTATAATTTATTTATTAAGAATGATTAATTTAATTATTGTTTAATTAGAAACAATTAAAATTAATTTGCGGATGTGACGACCTAGCTATTTAAGCATTGTAGAAGGAACTAGTGATTATCTTGAAAAAGCCTGACATAGACTCAGGCGAAAGCGCTTGTGTGGATATCACTTTTTACTGTTTGCCTGCACTTACTGTGTGTTGTTCGTGAATTAAAGAATCTATTCGTTTTATCCAGGAAGAGTTTATTGGATTTCTTTTTTCTCCTGCCTGTGTTTTACAAGTATATAGACACAGATACTAACTCTGAGATTACTGACATTGAAGTATCAGGAATAGTCCAAGACACAGTAGTCTCAATATAAACCTATATTCCCTGTACTTGCCCTTAAGGTCTTGCTGCAATTTTAGTAGGCATTCAATTCAAATAGTAATCTACATGCAGGAGAAAATGTACAGCACTTTATACTAGAATGAGTAATTTCCTACTTTTGGTCAGGTGATGAAATGTCATGACAGATTCCTCTTTCTGGTTTTGATTTCTGAACATATAGCAGAACTCAAGAGTTTTGTATCTTCTCTGCTGCACAGACAGATCATAATCAAATGGAGCCCTAGGCAAGGTAATGGACCAGGGCCCCCCCAAGCCATGCCAATATCCCATTACTTGGCTGTCTCCCCCAATTACAATAAACACTGTTCAAACCTGTCAATGTGCATACTACTTTATTTTTACTTTTACAATTGCAGTTGCAGTGAGACAGATAGTTGAGAAAAACCTAGATCATAGGATCACAGGAGGTCACTAGGCTAATGGACCCATGGCCCTTACAAGCCTAGCCAAGTTCAAGCCATGTTCCCAAGTGTGTCTGGTTCAAGCAGACAATTACCCCTGTCCAAGAGGGACACAGATGGAACCCATCCAATCACCCAAATTATGCTTAAATAGGCCAATGAGGGTCTTTGTTTAAATTGACTAGGAAGTTTGTTCCAAAGGTGGGGCAACCTCTGTGAGACAAATCTGTACCTCCAGCAAGTTCTGTTGATGTCACATACCAGGTTAAGGTCCTTTGAGTGAGTGACCCATGTGCCATTTGACTTGTGAATGTGCAGCATTTCCTTTAAAGCCAAGTCAGAGATTGCTCCATGTGCAAGACACAGGTCATCTCTGAGCAGTCTGTATGACACAGAATAAAGTGACAATGATTTCAGTCTGTCTGCATAAGACAGATCTTGAAGACCCTGAATTTTGTTTGTAAGGAACCTTTGTGGTCTCTCCAGCTGCTGCAGGTGTTTGGAAAGGAAAACACCAAAGGGAGTATTGTACTGTATTATTGGCCTGATAAGGGAGGAGTACAGGGGGTTGTAACCTCTTTTTTTCTGAAGGCAATGCCCTTACTTATTAGAAGAGCAATAAAAAATGCTCTTCTTACCACTGTGGAGACATAGTGACCGAAGCTAAGATTGCTGTCGACCTGTGTGCCCAGATATCTCATAACTGACTGTGTGCTTAGTGTATTGCTATTGATGTGGTAGTTTCTAGGAACAGCACCCTTGCTGAAGGGGATGATAATGCATTTTTTTTGCATTAAGTTTAAGACCATGACTTTGATGCCAGTCATTAGTCTGCATAAGACCTTCTTGCAGGATGTTGATATCGCTAGGGGTTTCAGTGATTGCTCCCAGTTTGTAGTCATCAGCAAACTTTGTCAGTCACAATCCTTTAGTTTTAGCCTTTACTTTGGTGAAGTAAATTCTGAACAGTAGGGGTTCCAGAACTAATCCCTGTGGATCACCACTGGTTATAAGTCTGCTGGAGAAGGTGGAGTGCCCTATTTTGACCTTATGAGTTCTATCAGTGAGTCAGATTGCAATCCACCTGACAGTATATGAGTTGATACCCAGCTGGGTGAGTTTATTAATAATGCGTGAGTGGGGGATTGTGGCAAAGGCCTTAGGTAGAACATATGCACAGATTTGCCCTCATCTAGGGCTTTGTTGACTACCTGGAAGAAGTCCAGCAAGTTGAACAGGCATGATCTCCCCTTGACAAAGCCAGACTGGGTGGGGTCAAGCATTTGGAGATTTCTTATATCTTTGTTAATAAGGTCCATGATGAGTCATTCCATGGTCTTGCGGATAAGGCTGGTGAGGCTAATGGGTCTATAGTTCCTGGGGTCCTTGGATGCACCCCCTTTGTGCAAAAGGATGATGTTAGCTGTTTTCCATTCTGCTGGGATGAAGCCAGTGCTTAGGCTGTGATTGAAATGCGTATCCAATAGTGATGCTAATTCCTGTTTTAACCTATGCAGAGCACGGCATGGGATGTTGTCTGGTCCCATAGAGGCTGTGTTTTTGGCCTTGGAGAGGTGCTTATACCTCTCAACCTCTTAGAGCAAGAAATCTGCACAAAGCAGTAAGAAAAAGGGGGACAAAGGCCCAAAAATATGGGCAATTTTTAAATATTGCTCTTACAAACTTAGAAAGTTAATAGATTAACAGATTTTGCATTAGCATGAATTTTCTGAAGGGTATGAAGTCTGAAACTCAAATGTCTGTCATTATTTTCTAACTTCAGTCTTTAATGATTTGCTACTAATTTGCCAGAAAACCAAAATTTTATGAAAAACAGACCAAAAATATGAGGCAAAAATCTGGACATTCTGCGAAAATCTGTACAGCTGACATGTATTTGCTTAAGACCTGCTCCTCAGAAATATTAGGTGGGGGACAGGTGTTAGGGATACCTTGGAGTATATGTGGTGGGGACAGGGGAGTGAAGTTTTCTCTGAACATGTCAGCCAGCAGGTTTGCTATATCCACAGGTTCTGTATATGTAGCACCATTAACTATGAGTTCAGTGCAAATCTGGGCCTTACTCTTGAGGTTATGGATGTAACTAAAGAATGCTTTGTGGTTATCCTTATTTAGGGAAGCTAATTTGGATTCATAGTTCGCTTTAGAGGATTTCACTAGGAGTTTTATTTGTTTAAGTTGAGGAGGGATGGTTTCCAGTTTTGAGACCGTTCCTTCTTATTCTTAGACAGAAATGTCTTTCTCCTATTGTATACCTATTAATGGCAGTTGTCCACCAGGCAGGTTTATTTTTTCTTGAAGATCTTGCTTTGGTTCTATCAGGTATGGCAGAGTCAATTCAATTGTACAGGGCCTCGTATAAAGCATTGGTATATAAATCAGCATGGGTGTCTATTCCATAATTGGGGGAGGAGCTATGAAGCTATTTATGCTGTCACATGAGAGGTTGTAATTGGCCTTGGAGAAGTGTTTTAGCCTAGTTGTTGCTAAGGGAGGGGGTCTTGTGTTATTGTTACCTCTAGCGAGACTGATTTTTGGTCAGATCTCACTGGGGGTGGCCACACACTGGGGGGTGGTGCAGTGGTCCCCTGTGTTGGTGAGTACGAGATCCAGGATGTCTGAGCTCCTTGTGGGTGTGTCAACAAACTGGTCCAGGGCATTGGAGCAAATGAAGTCTAGGAACCTTTGGGCAACTGAGTTAGAACATGTACAATTTACCCAGTCAATGGACAGATAATTAAAGTCACCCAAAACCAGGGTGTTTAGTTGTATCTTGATTAACTCAAATAGATCCAAGTAAGTTGAGTGGATGTTCTGATTCATGGAGGGGCTCCTATAGCTGGCAATGACGTGAAGAGAGATCTTACCTACATTCAATTGCACCTGAAGTAATTCAAGGGAATTGTGCTGTTTAACCAATGTAGAAGTGTATTTATCTTTAATGAATATTGATACACCACCTCTTTATGTTCTTATGCCTTCAGTTTGTGGTCTGAACATGTGGAAGGAAATGTAACCTGTTATAGCTGGGGTGCTTAAACAGCCTTAAACCAGGTCTCAGTGACTGCACAAATGTCAGCATCTTCCAAGGTTAGGACTGCTTCTAGTGAGTGCAGTTTCTGGCTTAGACTCCTAGCATTTAGTAACCTTGAGGTTGGTTTTATGTTGGTAATTTTGTTCTTGTGACATTGCCTAACAAAGGTACAATGGGGGTGGCAAGAGCCTTAGCCAGTAACCATAATCCCAGGGGTGACAGATGAAGACCATCTCCGGCAAAGCATCGAGGTCTGTCAACCATGTCATCCCAGGCTGACAGATACTGGATCTCTTTTGAATGACACCAGAAACTAAAACAACTGTTAAAGTCAATCATTTTTTGTTTGAATTGAGGTGTCACCCTAGGTGAAAGTAAAATACTGCTTAAGGCTAGGGACATACCTGCCTGAGACACATAATCAGACAGCTCAGTCATGCCTCTCTTCATTTAGTCCCGTGAGGTATATCTCAAGTCATTCACACCAACATGAACTATGATGGAGTCATAACAGTGCCTGTTGTTGAGAGACTTGAGTGCATGTGTGATGTGGCAGATCCTGGCACCTGACAGACAGCTGACCGTGACTTTTTCCTTATCCAACCTGGTGAGAGGGGCATCTGTGTGTCTCACAATTGAGTCACCTCTGACTAAGATGTTTGTTTTTGTGTTATGCCTTAGGAGCTTGACTGGTGGGACACTGTTGTGTGATATATTGTGTGTACTATGATCTGCAGAGGATATATTAAATGAATTGTGCTTGTGTTTGTCTTTGGGAGTTTCCTGATGTTTAGGTAAGCTTCTGGTAAGGACCTCTGCGTATGTAAGTTTGTGTGCTGTTGGTTTGGTAGGTGCAGGAGGTGAGGTGTGCATGCTGATAACCTGCTGGTGAATGAGCGAGCCTGGATTCTAGGTTCTTGATATAGATGCTTCTATCACATAGTAGATTTGTGTGGACTAGAAAAAGTGAGCTGTCAGTGTACATGAGGCAATTGCTACATTGTCCCAGGATGCCAGTGTTGACCAGACTGGCTGGAGAAACTGTGAGAAATTGTCTGTCCATAATGGTAAGTAAGTTGATGTGGTCAGAAAACAGGGAGAAGACAGGAAAGACCAGGTAAAATGGTTGACAGGAGAAGTGGACAAATAATATGACGGACTTGTAGGTAGGATCTATGTTGGTACCTCAGAAATTTCATTGAATGTATCACTTGTCCTGTCAGTGAGAGACAATCATGAGAACTCACCTATGGAGCACCAGCAGAGTACTAAGGAAAAATCTGCAGACAGAAGTGTTTGTGTCTATAACTGTCAACACTGCCCACTGCTGCTCGGCAGTGTGTGGTGCACAAACAAGAGAAACCTGCGCAAACCTGGTGCTTATGTAACAAATGAGAGCAAACTGATTTAAACAAATTAACCCATAAAAAAGCTAAAAACTGTTCCCTGTTCCAGCAGCCTTCAATCAGATGAGTTTTAACTGTGCACGTCTGCCACTAGGGTGCAGGGGAACCCTGTCCAACAAAAGATGTCCTGATTTAGTGCTCAGGTTATACAAATATAACTATATTCAGCAGGTCTGAATTTAGTCAATGCTACAACAAGCAAAGTGCAACAATTTCAGAAAAAAAAACAGTTCAAATATTAGGCACAGTAAGCCTTCAACCAGCAACTCCCAGCTCAGAAGGGCAGGGGCTACCATCTCCACCCACAAGACTGTAGACCACAAATCTTCTTAATGTAAAATAAATGTCATGAAGCTGAAGCGTTTAAACCAGAACTAAGACAGTTTTAGAATAACAGACATACTAAGCCTTCAACCAGCAATTCCCAACTTAGAAGGATGTAAGCTACCTCCCTGCTACAATAATGTAGACTACAAACCTTCTTAATGTAAAATAACTGTCCTGAAGCCCAAGTGCTTAAACCAGGACCTAGAGGCTTAGAAAAACAGTTACAATTTAATCAGGCTACTAACAAGCAGTAATAAATGCAGCAGATGAAATGCAATTGAGCACTTTAAAGAACAAGCAGCAAAAGCAAAATAAAGTAATAAAATAGGAAGAAACACAAACACAGTAAAATCAGCTCAATAAAGTGCAATTTTTTTAAAGTCAAGTGGGAAGGGAGGAGACAGAAGATAATTCAAGTTTAAGAAACTTAGGGAGTGAGCCTTCCCAAATGATCTCTCTGTACTCACTAGAATGAGCTAATGAAATGGGACTGGGAGGAGTGTCCAAAATCAGATTTATAGTAGGGCCGGGCAACTCAAAAGCCACCAAGTTTAAGAATACAGCAACACTTGGGCAGGTGGGTGGGAAAAATAAAATGCAGGGATCGGCAATATTCAGGCAGAGTACAGCAAGCAAGCCAAACAAGCACTCCAGCTAAATAGAGATGTGGAAAAACTCCAACTCTTGCACTTCTGGACTTGAAAAAAGCATGCAATGAGATCCCAAGAAAGCTGGTTCGAGCAGTCTTGCAATGGTTTGAAGTCCCAGAAACATTAGAACAATTAGTGCGGGTTGTGTATAAGGACCCGATAACATAAACTTTGCTCGGACTTACAGAGGGGCTCCCAGTTGTAGTATGTGTGCACCAGGGTTCAGTTCTGAGGTCACTACTATTCACACTGGTGATGGTTTGTATTAGTAAATGCGTCAGGGGGCAAGATCAGCAAAGTGGTTGAATGCAAACGATGTGGTAATATAAACAGACTCTGAGTTGGAACTTTATCAAATGATAGGGGAATGGAATGGAATGTAAAACTGATGACACATGGGATGAAACTGAGTACAGACAAGACAGTTGTTGTACCAGCAAATGGGGGAAATCAGAAGACCCTTAAAATTGAGATAGAAGGGAAGGCAGTAGAAAAGGATAAGAGCTTGAAGTATATGGGATGAATGGTTGTGGAGAAGGTCAAAGAATGACAAAGGAGATGTACACTAAAGCCTACAAAACAGTGGAGCAGTACAGTATGGCAGAGAGTCCTTGTCAGTGAAGGCAGAGGATTGAACATGCTAGAGATGATGGAGTTGAAGTGCCTGAGCCACATAGTAGGATGCATACTATGGAATGGAAGAAATTATGACATTGGTGCAGACGCTGAAGTAGCTCTAATTGCAATAATGGCAAACATGGTAAAAGAGAGTACAGTGATTTGGGCATTTGCAGAAACACAGAATACTTAGGGTGAAGAGGATTTGGGTGAGATGGGAAGAAAACAAGAAGAAAGGAGAACATCCAGCAAAGTAATGAATGAACTATGTGAGCAAAGACCTGTGACAGTCAACTGTTGAAGAAGGTAGGAGAGTGGCACAGAATCAAGAGAGCTGGCAACAGTTGAAGTAATACCTTGACCTCATGTAGGAAATGGAAAAAGTAGGTTGATGATGATGATGATTGGCATTAATACAACAGTACAGTTTAGGGCATTTTTCTTTATTATAGGTAAGAACCATATTTGTGATGGATGATATTTCAATTTGCTTAAGCATTCCATTGATTAAACTACACAAATATGCTGTGAGCAAAGCAATAGGTCTAAAACATCAATATTTACAGCTGTGGCACTAATAGCACTCACATAAAACAATAACACTATCCTTAACTTTATCCCCCCATTGTTGTTGACCGTTTCCATTCTGGTTGATCCCACTCATCTTAATAAAAGGACCAGCAATTTCATCAGCCTTAGTCTATTTATTGCTGCCTGCAACCTCTCCCTTTTGAAAGCCATCAAATGCCACTATATTATTCATTTTAAAAACTAAAGCAAGGAGTAAATAATAATACAATTGTATATTACTTAACTGAGAATACAAAGGAAATTTGTATAAATGGGATTAATCCAGATTCTTGAAAAATGTCTTAATTTAGCAGTACTAAAGAGAAGTAAACTCTTAAGCATAGCGATATTTCTATAAAATAAACTCTTAAGCATAGCATGATCTCCATACTATGCTACTGAAAAAAAGGGGGGGGGGGAATTAAAAATATACCATTTAAAATAGTGACAGGTCTGGCATTAACAGTTACGACATCAGTACTCTAGTTACATAAGCACAACTCCGTATTATTAGTTTGTATACAGTGAACATAAGCCTAGTGGGTGGGTATAAACTCAGCGGGAGTTGCCTGTTCTAAATCGAACTTGACATATACAACCAGCACAGCACGACTGAGTAAAAAATGTCTATAACTTAAGACTCTGGAAAACCCCTCCCCGAGCTCTTCAAATACTGTTGAATTCCCCAATAATATCATATGCTTGTGTATTATTAGACCCAGGTGGACCAACTCCAGACATACATAGCGATTTCCCATACAGTAATAGTATAACAGATGGATTCACATATAGCTTTCAAAACAGATGAATTTAAAAGACTCATCCTAAGTCCTTTGATGACAGAAATGTTGCAGTCTGGATAATAAAGGTTAAGGTAATTTAGAAGAGCACACATAGACA